>NC_091064.1:81855572-82159009 GCF_000393655.2 Nicotiana sylvestris | reverse complement strand
ATGGCCTTCAGCTCACTCGGCTTATAGGATTATTGACGATGTCATTGTCATGTGAGGGGAGTTTTGCTACCCTTGGTATTCTACCTTCCTAGGTGGATAGGAGTGTTATTTGTTTTTCTCCCCGTATCATGTTAACCATTAGAACCCCTCTAACCAATACATGATTTCGTCCCAATATTAAGATGTCCTAGCTATGTGGTTTCACTCGTGAAAGGTTGAGATTAGATGCCTTCAAAATTTTGCACATATCATGAGCATATTGATTTGGAAGACAAGTTGTCGTATCTTTAGTTCTCTTATATAGGATCAATTATCAAGAAGGGTTAAGCTGTTTGAAACATGATAATCTCATAAGTGTTCAACTTTTTTTCATCCTCATGGGCTTGTGGCATAGATTCCTTGTGTCAATTAATGATAGGAGTGTAATTAAACTTCATGTACTTTAAAACCCATATCGCATTCAATGTGCCAGAGTATTCTCCTTCTCGATAAACAGATTTTCCCTACTGGGTCACGTACTTGAATATTCCTCCTTAATGATTCCTATTGCCAATGTACTAGTTACCCATATGCCTCATTTGTCTAATAATTAATGTCGTCAAAATAATTAACCATGTTAGTATTGTTAGTAGTAATCTTCGTGTGTATTATCATATAACCTATGAAATACTCTGCATCACATTAATGGATTCCTGGATAATTCCAGCCTGATCTTGAATTCCGTAGCTCCACATTGTATTAAATCTAGTAGGTATTGAAGGTTCAAACATGTCAAAGAGGAAGCATCCCCATGTGATCACATATATTCGATAGGTAATTTTATGGACAGTTTATGATAATAAATCTTAGAGTAATTGTTAAAGGTCATCAAAGGTTTAGCGTGGGTGTTCGTATATAGATTTAGAATTGAGGAGGGTGAACAAGTTATTCGCAATACTTTCCCCTGAAGATGCTATGTGAGTTGATAATGAAGGTTGCATTAGTGTATTTCACATTAGGTCGCACTAGGAGTATGAAGTTTCCAATAGTTGTTCCCCATATATTTTGTGTTTTCACGTGTCTATGTCTAAGAAGGTAGTTGGATATCCTTTGTGTATCATTCCGGTGGAAATTATTGAAGGTGAAGTTAATGGATAGTTAACTTATGTGAGGTATCTATATGTCATCCTTGTTAGATAAGTTTGGGGGTTGGGGTGGTTCCGTGAATGTGTTATGGCAAAGCCTGTAAGTATAAGAGGCCAGATTGAAGGCTGAGAGTGTTGTGGAAATAAGGTATTTTCTCTTGATTGTATAGCAATTGGTTTTTACTTGAAAGGTACCTTCTAGGTATTATGATTTAGAAATGTACAGTTCATGTCCAGGTACACTTATGATAATTTAGTGCTTGTAATGTTGAGATTAGTATTGTTGGTATATACATTATGGTGCTTTGTCTCGTTGTGGATGTGTTGTTAGGATGGTTTTAGTGATTTTATGGCAGGTGGATAGGCCTAGTTACAAAGGAGACTCTGCCAAAATTTCTGCAAAATTTAGGGACTCGAGGTAGGTGAGAAGAAAAGAGATATATTATGTTAAGCATTTACGGTGGACTCTACTCCTCATTCTAGGACGAATGATATTAGGGGGGGGGGAGAATGTAAGGCCCCAGAAAATTCGCCAAGTAATTAAGGATTTCGTGGTGCCAGGTAGGCTAATTATAATATTCTATGTGCTATTAACATGATGGGCATCAATTAGATTTGGTAAATAAGTGTATAAGTCTAATAATGTGTAATGTGGGTTCTAATGGGAGGCCTATGTCTAAGTCAAATTAGAAAATTTCATAATAGACTAAAATTCCAAATGAGTTTGCGTAAGTCCAAATTTTGGACGAGAATATATAAATATATATATGGTTTTATGCAGTGAACAACCTATCAAATGAAAGTTCTTTGAGTCTAGTTTCTAACGCTTCAAACCGTTCATCATTTGGACATTCCTACACAAAGTTATGATCAAATTACTAAAGGCTGGATTTGCGACCAATTTTGCGATCACAAAACGACTATGCGGACCGCATATGAGTCGCATAATGAAACAGTGTCGGGCAAAACATTGTGATGTCTGATGTTTTAAGCATTGATACCACACAACAGGGGGGGAGGGTAATTTGTATGGCACCCAATTTTTGCTTAACTAAACTATAGAAGAGCCTGGTTCTTTTAGGTGTTCTAACTACTACTGTTTGCGGAATAATAAATATAGAAAATAAAGAACACAACAATTTTACGTGAAAAACACCAAGCTCAAAAGGTGAAAAAACCACGACCTACTACTCAGTATGATTTTCCCAAACTTCCAATAAAATCACTGAGCCAAAACAGCATTTACAAAAACTCTTTGTAAACCTAAGGATTAACTCTAATCCCATTGTGGCACGCAGCCTCAACTATTGCGACAACTTCAAGTTAGCTATAACTCGAACACTCTAGGTACCTAATACAATTGCTTCTATGAATACTGAAAGGTACAATGTTAAATCACCTAATACAATTGAACTAGAATAAAAGATAGACACAATGGAACTGGTCTTTTAATCTCGTTCAAGTAGCTTCAGGATTGCACACTCAAATCACACATAAATTGCTTGCAAAATTGCCTTGCTCTTTTTCTCTCAATTTAAGTTTAGCTTCTGCTTACGTGCATTACCTATAAAAGAGAATAGCACTAACATTTAATAGGTTAGTATTTAGAGTTTGACTAAGCTTCAATTTCTACTCTTCTATCGCAGAAGAGTTCATGATGATCTCAAACTCTAACGCTATCTTCATCCTAAAATGTGTTCTCTTTATGTAAGGAGTCTTTCTCTTCTTATCCAATATGCAACCTTTTCGATCAAATCAGGAGATATTGCAGCTTGATCAGTTAGACTTATCTTCTTCACGTGCATCTCACATGTACAGGCTAATCATGACTGTGCTTCACACGATGGACTTGCTCCATGTCTGAGTTCTTTTGTCAGTCATCAAAACATCACACGTTCTTGGGCCAACAAATTCCCCTTTTTGATGATGACAAACTCTGTGCTTTTTACTTATATGGATCCTGTAAGAACTCATCTTAACCATCAATACAAAGTTCAGTAAATTCACTTATCATCAAGGACCAGGTTAAGTATGTTATAAATATTACTTTTTCAAAATATGTAAAGTACAATATCTTTTCCCCCTTTTGGCATCATCAAAAAGTTGCATAGTTTGAGTTTTAGATTTTAATAAGTACTCATGGCCACTAGGGCAACTGCAAGTGCACTCATGGTTTAATCATCAGTAATCAAGAAAACATATTTAAACTATCATGGAAAGATTAACATTGAACAAGAGCAACACAGTAGTTATCATTGATAGAGATATGTTGCCATCACAATCCACAACCAAAAAGAAAAACATTTAAACCATGAGCAAAAAGATAGAAAAATCTCTAATCTGGGTCACTGAGGTATTAGACAAGTTCAGAAGATAAAAGCTAGGAATACTAAGTCTTGAAGGAGCTAGAGGGTTGGTTTTGGGCTTGGAGAAGATTCAACATATTATGAAGAATTCCATCATTCTTCTCCTTTTCTTTGGTAAGCTCAGTTATGAGAGCATCCCTCTCAGATTCCACCTCTGCCACACGAGCCTTGAGCCTAGCTATCTCAGCATCCTTGGCTTCACATTCCTGAACCAGAGCCCTGACTTTGCTGTTGATAGGAGTTTTCTTGGATGAACCAGGTTCATTTGGGATGTCACTGACTAAGTAGTCAAAAGCAATCAGAGTGTTGATGCCAATGTTCTTTGCTTGAGTCCATTTCCCATTTCTTTAGAGGCACATTGAGCCTATCCAGAATCGTGGTTAGAATAAAGCCATAGGGAGTAGCATGAGCCTTGGAGCCATTTATGATCCTGTCTAGAAGCTTGATAATGAAGGCAGGCCAATTGATTTTCTTTCCACTCTCCAGGCACTCCATAAGAACCAGGTCCATGCAATTGGCGATGTGCCTTCTCTCCTGCGTAGGCAATAAGCATTTGTTAACAAATTCAAACAAGACCTTGTGCTGAGGCCTCATTTCACTTTTCTATATAGCCCTGGCTTCATTCACATTCTCTTCATCATAAAATCTCCTGGTAATCTCAAGTGCAGTAGGGAGGGAGTCCAGACAATGCCAACTTTGCCTTGTATAATCATCAAACCATTCAGAGGACACTTGGACCCCTTTCACCAGACTGCTGACCTTGCCATCCTGAACCTCTGCATTTTCTATGAACTCAATTATTTCATTCCTGGATAGCCTACCATCCATTTGAAGGACCATGTCCTTCCACCCCTGAGCAGCTAAGGCACTCCCGGCCTCATCATCCATGGCTCCACCAAGACTTTCAGCAGTCTGCCCTTCAAGATCTTTCTTTTTCCAAACATGGCAACCTTGTCCTTGTCACCATCAGAATCTTCTACTTCTTCTCCACTCCATTCCTCATCTTCAGAAATTTTCACTTGTTTTCCTTTCACAACAGCCCTTGTCCTCTTGGTTATGGAAGGTTCAATAGCCTCAGACATAGAGGAAGACTTCTTGGAAGAAGTGTTGGGCTTTTTGGGCTTGGGGGTCTGAACCTCCACTGGTTGAACTTCCTCTTGATGGACCTGTTCTATCTCCTCAACCTCCATATCCATTGAGGACTCTGTAACCTTTCCCTTTCCTTTAGCCAGCCTTTTCTTCTTACTCTCATCTAGAGCTTTATGGAGATCACTCTCACTCTGTTTCACCCTACTTCTTATAGCTCTACCCATTGGTGATGGAAGTACAGTAGTTGGTGAGGGTGAAGCCTTTATTTTCTTGGAAGGCTTAGGAACACTGGGGGCTTTTGGTGTGGGAGTTCAATGTTTCTTTTGGTCATAGCTTGCCATAACCTTTTAAGCAATTCTGCTAGGGTCTCTTCAGTAGATGAACCAGGTTCATCACCCTGTGTGCTCAAATTAATCAGCCCTTCAGCAGCTTCCCCAGAACAACTTCCCCCTGACTTTTTGCCACTCTTTTCTACCCTTTCTTGTGCCACTCCACTGATATCAGGCAACTCTCTTTTCCCATTTCCCCTCTCTTCACCACATGCACCCTCTCTCTATCTTTTTCTTTTTCTGAATTCTCTTTACCTCCACTCTTTCGTAACCCTGGTAATTAAACATCCTTAACAGACCCAACAAGAACAAACCTAGTTTCTAGATTTTCAGACACAGAAGAAATTACCATGGAAGGATATTCTTGAGTCTTTTTTAGAGTTAGAAGACCTAGGTCCTTCCCCCTTAGTGGCGGATTGATATGAGTCAGAATCTGAACTGGAATCAGAGTTTTGGGCCTGGCTTGCCTTTAACTTCTCATTTAATTTCTTCCTTTGAGCCCCAGATGCTACTGTCTTTCTAGCAAGCATTTTCACCCTTCTTAGTCTGTGTTTTAGTGATGTACTAGGTGGAGGAGGTGTAGATGAATTTGAGGGAGTGGGTGATGGAGGAGTTCCAGGATTGTCTTGTGGGTTGGTCATGATCATTGGTTTCTTGAGAGAATTTGTGAATTGAAGATTTGGAGAAGAGGTCTAGTGAAGTTGAAGAAGAATTTTTTGACGGTTTAGAATTATGGAGAAGGCAGAAGAAATGATGTGTATTTAAAGAGAAATACACATTTAATAGGTAACAACATCTTTCGGTAGTGGTCAATTAGAGGTCTAATCACCCTGAAATTCCAGATTTTGAATGATCGTTTTATCTTCCCTATATTTTAGGCAATTTCTCGGTTTAGAGTTCTAGGCGGATGGAATTGGTTCAAAGCTAACGATAGAATTTTCTAGAAATTGAACAATTATAGGACTTCTGCTCATTATTTAAATAGTAATCTTTCTGATTGTGCAGAGTATAGAAAACATACCTTAGCTTTCATATGAACCCATACTAATGAACGAGGTTCTTCATTTAGAATTCTCTTGAACATGCCTAAAATGCCATAATAGAAAAAATCTTGTAAGCGATCAGTGAGTCATATTAACACATGTCACAGGAGTATACTAATTAAAGTATGAAATTGAGTAAGAATTAATCTAGATATTTACACAAGTTCAGAGTTCCTAGCAATAAAAAAATCATTTTTTTCATTGTGCATTCTGAGCTGGACCTATTAGGTGATCTTAATCATTCCTAATTCCAACCTGTTCCACTCAAAGTTTTCTCTACTCAGTGCTTTAGTGAAGATGTCAACAATTTGTTTATTAGTAGCATAGAATTCTATGGAGATCAATCCTTTATCATAGCTATCTCTTAAGAAGTGGTGTCTAACATCTATGTGCTTAGTTCTCTTATGATGAACGGGGTTCTTTGTCATACTTATAGCACTTGTGTTATTGCAGAATATAGGAAATCAACCAACTTCAATGCCAAAATATACTAGCTGCTGTTTCATCCATAACAATTGAGCACAACAAGAGGCAACATCAACATATTCAGCCTCAGCAGTGGATAAGACCACTAAATTTTGCTTTTTAGTGGCCCATGATACAAGACATGAACCAAGAAAGTGAGCCATACCTGAGGTGTTTTTCCTATCCACAAGGAAACCTACATAATTAGCGTCAACATATCCTACTAGATTGAATTACTACCTTTAGGGTACCAAAGACGCAGATCAGTGGTGCCTTTCAAATATCTCAGTATCCTCTTGACAGCAGTCAAGTGAGACTCTTTTGGATTAGCCTGAAAGCGAGCACAAAGCCCTACACTGAATCATGGTTCTATTTGGCCTTTGTTTGATCTGTAAGCCTAAGAAAAAGTTAAGCTCACACATCATACTCATTTTAAACTCACTCCCCATTAATTTGGCAAAATCCTTACTTAGTTTATGTGGCCCCAAAAATTATGTCATCAACATATATTTGTACCACAATGATATCATTACCTTTTTCACATAAGAATATGGTACTGTCAATTTTACCTCTTTTGTAGCCATGTTCAAGCAGGAATTTGGACAGTCATTCATACCATGCTCTAGGAGCCTGCTTGAGTCCATACAGAGCCTTGTCTAATTTGTACACATGCTCAGGACATTCCTTGCTCTCAAACCCTGGAGGTTGTTTCACAAACACTTCTTCTTTTAGGTAGCCATTCAGGAAGGCACTTTTGACATCCATCTGATGGGGAGTGAATTCCATGTGTGCTGCAAAGGCTATGAGGAGTCTTATTGCCTCTAGTCTTGCAACTGGAGCAAGTCTCATCATAATCTATACCCTTCTCTTGGATATAACCTTGGACCACCAGTCTTGCCTTGTTTCTTGTAACTGTTCCATCTTCATCAAGTTTGTTTCTGAACACCCATTTTGTGCCAATAACTGATTTGTCCTTGGGTCTGGGAACTAGACGCCAAACTTGACTTCTCTCGAACTGATTGAGTTCATCTTGCATTGCATTCACACAATTTGCATCTTGAAAAGCATCAACAATATTTTTAGGTTCAATAAGAGATAACAAGGCATTAAAAGCACACAAATTCTTTAATTGTGATCTAGTTTTGACTCTAGATGTTGGATCAGTGATTATGTTCTCAATAGGATGAGAACTTTGATACTTGTGAGGTTTCACAACCAACTGATTTCTGCTAGATGTTTCTTCCATGATCTGTTACTGAGGAAGAGGGTCATGAACAAGTTCTTTTAGGGGATTGGTTTCAATTCCTTTTTGATCAGTTCCCCCTGTCAAGTTGCCCTGGATGGACGAACATGTTCCATCACATGTTCCTTCTTTTGGTGCCACTTTAACTTGTGTTGAGACTTCAGTCAAATTCTTTACCAGACCAACGGCTTCATCTTCATGTTCATGTCTCTCATAAAGAATGTTAGTTTCATCAAACACTACATGCACACTTTCTTCTACACACAAAGTTCTTTTATTGAACACTTTATATAATTTTCTATGTGAAAAATATCCCAAGAATACTCCCTCATCACTTTTGGGATCAAACTTACCTAGGGAGTCCTTTCCATTATTGTGCACAAAGCACTTGCATCTAAATGCCCTAAGATAGGATATTTTTGGTTTTCTCCCTTTAAGTAACTCATATGGAGTCTTCTCTACAAGAGGTGTAGTCATGCATCTATTGATAATATAACATGCAGTGTTTATAGCCTCAGCCCAGAAGCTGTGGGGCAGTTAACTCGAAAGAGGCATAGTTCTAGCCATGTCTTCAAGGGTCCTATCTTTGTTCAACTACTCCATTTTGTTGAGGAGTCCTGGGGTAAGAGAAGTTATGATCTATACCATGCTCATCACAAAATTCAGCAAACTTAGCATTTTTAAATTCAGTTCCATGATCAGACCTAATGGATGCAAGTTGATTACCTAGTTGTTTTTGAGTCTTTCTAAAAAAAGCAGTAAACATGTCAAATGTTTCATCTTTGGATGTTAAGAATAGTACCCAGGTAAATCTAGAATAATCATCAACAAGAACCATCACATATTTCTTACCACCTCTTCTCAGTGTTCTCATTGTACCACAGAGATCCATATGAACTAGTTCCAACGTCTTGTTTGTGCTTACCATTTTCTTGCTTTTAAAAGATGATCTTACCTGCTTCCCCCTTGCACATGCCTCACAAACTTTGTCTTCCTTGAACTTGATGTTAGGTAGCCCTATCACCAAGTCCTTGGAGACTAATTTGTTGTGTTGATTCAGACTAGCATGACCAAGTCTTTTGTGCCACAGGAGGGGATCATTATCCAACACACTTAAGCAAGTAAGTTCATTTTTTGAAAGAGTGGACAAATCTACAATGTAAATATTGTTAACTCTTTTTCCCTGCAAAACAATCTTGTCAGTGGTAAGGTTAATAAAAAAGCATTTGGCAGAGATAAATGATACAAGGTTACCTCTGTCACACAGTTGTGACACACTAATTAAGTTATATTTCATACCATCTATCAAGTAGACATTCTCAATGGAAGATATATTTCCAACACCAATAATCTCACCTTTCTGCCCATTTTCAAATGAGTCATTACCTCCTTTTAAGTCCTTAAGTGAAAGGAACTAGTTCTTGCTTCCAGTCATGTGCTTTGAGCAGCCAATATCCATGTACCATATTTGGTTGCTTCCATTCACTTGGACCTACAAGAGGAAATTAAGGGTTAGTCTTAGGAACCCAGACTAGTTTGAGTCTCTTTCTATAGGCAAAAGGGTAAATCAAATTCCTTTTACCCCACCCAGGCAACCTATTTTTCTCTTGAACAAAAGCTTTGTTCTTTTGACTGGACTTTTCTTTTGCATTACATTCATTTTTGTAATGGCCAGTCTTGCCACAGTGTGTGCAAATTTTGTTCTCAAGAAGAGTGAGGTACTTGCTTTTAGGGTCCCACTTAGGTGATTGAGTCCCATAGCCAAGTCCTCTTTTGTTGCTACTGTGATGTTCTTGTAGCCTGGAAAGTGCATAAGAAGCCTTATTCCATTTGCATGTTCTATCTAGTTCATGCTTTACCTTACCTAGGTATTCTTTTAAGACTCATATCTACTCATCCTTCCTGTACAACTCATCCTTCATTTTTCCTATGTTTTCTTCTAGGGAAAGATGTGTGTGATCAACTTTCTTTTTACCTGTTCCTAGTTTCAGCTTTAAGTTTTCAAACCTAAGTTTTAAGACACCGGTGTCATGTTCAAGAACCTGGTTCTTCAATTTAGTATTTTTACTATAACTTTCATTAGCCAGATTCTAGATTTTTGCACTTGGCTTTTAAGATAACACACTCCCTAGACAGATCTTCCTTCTCATTGTTAATTATCTCAGACTCATCAATGAAGTCTAGCAATAGCTCAGACAACCTTTCTTTAGACAGGAATTTAATCTTGTCTTTGAGATGAAGGACACTTACCTCTTGTTCATCATCTGATTCTCCAATGGCCATAAGTGATTGTTCATCTCCAGCTTCATCTTCTGAGTCCTCATCTGATGTTTTTCTCCAAGTAACAACCATAGCCTTTGTTGAACCTTTGTTTCTTTTGGGTTGAACCTGTCCCTTCTTCATGTTCCTTCGTCCAGCCCTTTCCTTCTTACATTCAATTTCCCATTGAGGACAGTTCTTGATCATCTGATCAGTCTTACCACATTTGTAGCAACCCTCATTGGTTTGTTTCTCAGGAGCCCTTGGTTTATTGAAGGTTGTACCTCTAGAAAAACCCTTTCCTCTCACCAAGTACTTTTTGAAGTCTCTTGTGATCATATCCATTTCATCATCCTCCAGATCTGCTCCTTCAGCTATTTTCACAGCCAGACTTCTATCCTTCTTTGGTGCATCAATTTTCATGGTTTGCCTTCTCAGTTCATAGGCAGTGAGGTTTTCAATCTGTTCATCCAGCTTGAGGGTAGCAATGTTCTTAGATTCCTGAATAGCAGTAATTTTGCTTTCCCAAGTCACTGGTAAGAATCTTGTCAAGATTTTCTCAACCTTGTATTCTTCGAGGATAATTCTCCCAAGAGATTTAAGTTCAATGATTAGTGTTGTGAACCTTGTGTACATCTTCTGGATAGATTATCCTTCTTTCATAGTGAAATTCTCATATTGAGAATATAGGAGTTTTCCTCTATCTCTTTACTTGAGGAGTTCCTTCATGGGCCACTTGTAAGGTGTCTCATATTTCCTTGGCAGTGGTACAACTTTGAATCCTGTTGTACTCGTCTGGACCCAGTCCACACACAAGCCATTTCTTTGCCTTGGCATTCTTCTCCCATTTCTTCAAGTCTTCAATAGTGCAATCGGCTCTTGTCTTTGGCACATCCACTCCTTCACCATTCTTATTTGTAGTTACCAGAGGACCATCAGTGACTATGTCCTAGAGTTCATAGTCTTCTCCTATTATGTGATCTCTCATACTGTTCTTCCACTAAGAATAGTACTGACCATTAAACGGTGGAGGCCTAGCAGTGGATTGCCCTTCCCAGTTTCAAGGTGGTGCACTCATTTTGATCTTTTCCTAAGGTGTTAGCCTCTTCAAGGAAAATTCACTCTGATACCAATTGATGTTTTAAGCGTCAATACCACAAAAGAGAGGGGGGCTGATTTGTGTGGCACCCAACTTTTGCTTAACTGAACTATAGAAGAACCTGGTTCTTCTAGGTGTTCCAACTACTACTGTTTGTGGAATAATAAATACAGAAAATAAAGAACATGACAATTTTACGTGGAAAACACCTGGCTCAAAAGATGAAAAAAACTATGACCTACTACTCAGTAGGAGTTTCCAAAACATCCACTACAAAAACAGCATTTACAAAAACTCTTTTTAAACCTAAGGATTAACTCTAATCCTATTGTGGCACATAGCCTCAACTGTTGCAACAACTTCAAGTTAGCTATAACTTGAACACTCTAGGTTCCTAATACAATTGCTTCTATCAAAGCTAAAAGGTACAATGTTAAATCACCTACTACAATTGAACTAGAATAAAAGATAATCACAATGGAACTGGTCCTTCAATCTCGTTCAAGTAGTTTCAGGATTGCACACTCAAATCGCACATAAATTGCTTGTAAAATCATCTTGCTCTTTCGATCTCGATTTAAGTTTAACTTCTGCTTATGTGCATTACCTGTAAAAGAGAACAACACTGAAATTTAATAGCATAGTAATCAGAGTTTGAGTGATATTCAATTACTACTCTTTTATCATAGAAGAGCCTATGATGATCTCAAACTCTAACGCTATCTTCATCCTAAATTGTGTTCTCTTCATGTAAGGAGTCTTTCTCTCCTTATCCAATATACAACTTTTTCGATCGGATCAAGAGATATTGCAGCTTGATCAGTTAGACTTATCTCCTTCACGTTCATCTCACATGTACAGGATGATCATGACTGTGCTTCACAAGATGGACATGGTCCATGTCTGAGTTCTTTTGTCAGTCTTCAAAACATCAACTGTTCTTGGCCCAACACTATCGCATGTTTATTATGCTGTCAATTACGCTATCGCATAATGATTATGCTGCAAGAATGCTGCCCACATTTCGATTATGCTATAGCATAATTGCACCACATATTTGACATCGGGGGTCATTTTTGAAAATTTTTATATCTGAACCAACATTGATAAATAAGCTTCGGGGCTTCATTTCGGACCATTTTACACTAAATCTAGAGAGAGGTGAGAGCATTTTAAAGAGAGATAGAGGGAACCTAGCCTCTTAATCATCAATCTTGTACAGACCCTCAAGAATCAAGCATGCTAATCTCTACCTCACTATCTTCCAGGTAAGTCCTACTTCTAATGTTTCATATAAGAGATTATGAGTTAAAAAATATATTGGGGGGTTAGATATAGGCCATGCATGTGACACTAAGCTATAGTATGTGGGATTAATGAACTATTTTGGGTAGTTCATTATAAAATTGGTTGAGGGAAGAAGGAATTTCTATTGTAGAACCTTGTAGTCTATTTCACATGATTAGGTGTTTGATGAAATTCCTATGAGATTATACCATGGGGAATGCTTCTAAATTATTAATTGATTTCGCTTTCTCCTTATAGATTGTTATTGCTAGAGGTGTTGGTGGATTGTAAAAACTTAAGAAAAGCTTAGACAAGGTATGTATGGCTAAAAACCCCTCTTCTTAGAAATTGATCTCCCATGGTGTCCTCACATATGTTGTAAGTCCGGAATTTGATTTATGTAGTATTTGTTATTTCAAAGGATTTGGTGTTGCAAGAATATATGTGAAAGGTGTATCTGAATGTTTCAATGTGCTATTCTTGGTAAATTGGGGATATGTGAAGAATGTGAACTATATGCTATTGCCTAGATTTCAAGTCAAGTTTAAATTGTGATTATTATGCCGAATCATGAGAATTCCTCTCTATGATTACAACTTGAATTGCTCTTGTATGTGCCCATTATCTTAAATTGCAAGTTTGATGTTGAAAGTGAAAGTGATATGAAATGTTTGTTATGAAATGTGGTCTAATGCCAAGTATGATGTGATAATTGTGGCCTTAAGTGCCCATGAATTGATATATGTGAAATAAAGATTGAAATAAGATTATTAATAAGAAAAGAACAATGCCCTGGTAAGGCGGCCTAGCCGATCGGGCTGTGATCGGACGCCATGCCGCACACATGGTGGTATTGTGCTGATATTGAATTCCGAAAAGTGAGAATGATATTGTGATTGTGCTACATATCTCAAATGAGGCAAGCTAGCCGATCGGGTCGTGATCGGACTCCACTCAAGAAAGCGGTGGTATTGCGAATGATGATGAACATTATTAAATGCCCCAAACTAAAGCTATGAAAATTATGTGAAAGCTATGTGATTCCTTTTATTTGGTGATGTGGTGATTGTTTAAAGCTTTTGTTGAATCCTTATGATTTCTTTGTTCTTGTATGGTTGTTCTTTCTAATGAGATTGTTTTTAGTTATACATACAAGTGCTATTCGATGGCGCTAACGTCCCTTTTGCCGGGGGTACTACATCTTTTAATTGATGTAGGTGGTTCCATAGCAGGTAGTGGTGGTCGCATCTAATGACGCATCTTCCTTTTAGCTGACACGGTGAGCCCCACTTCATTTCTGGGTCTTGTATCAATTGTTTATCATGTACTTTGTATTTTGAGGTATAGACGGAGCCTTGTTGCCGGCATTTTCATATTATTCTTCAGTTATATTTAGAGGCTCCGTAGACAAGTTTCGGGTGGTGTTTGATAATGGGGAATTGAGTTAGAAATCATGATATTTGTCAAAGATTTATAAAACTTGTAATATTTTGATAATTATGGATTAAGCTGCTAATGGAAATAAAATGGAAGTTGTTAATAAAATACTTACAAAGTATGATTAATGTAGTCCATCTCCTATTTATTCATGAATTAGTTTGGGTAGAATGAAACCAAACAGGCTTGCTCAATCGGGTTTACTCGGTTGAGCGCCGGTCGCGCTCCTTGGTTTTTGGGGCGTGACAAGTAACCCAAAATGGTTGATGAATTATTTGTATTAGCTGAATTTCCAAAGGATATTGCAGAAGTGCAAATAAATCTCCTTGTGAGACATCCAGATGGTGAACTCTAAAATAGTACAGCTAGATATGAGTACTACAAAGATAGACACTGGAATCCTTGGAGGGATAAATATTACCTAAAGTGTGGCTCCCATCCCTAGTAGAGAGATAATGTCAGGCAACCCGAAGAGCTAGTGGATGGAGCAAAGGGGAGATAAAAGCAAAAGAATATCTTGTTAAAGTTTTCATAATAAAGTGATAGACAGAAATGTTAGGAGGAAATAAGAAGAGAGCTAATGAAGCATTAACAGTAAGATGTGATACATGGATAACAACGGTAGATCAAAAGATGACAATATTACAAAGTCTGTAGACATGTGAAGGAAAAGATGAGAGGTGACAGGCCTTGAGACAACAAAAGAATATAGGCCATAAAGTCATATCCTCACTTCAAGAAGTGAGTTCATGACAAGATAAAAATCAGTATGGGCTGTTGAACAAGATAAACAAAACGTGAATTAGGGACAGAGTAATTGGATAATAGTCGGCATCATGAGAATTTCAAATTTCGTTCCGGCAATATTAGAATGGACAATAAAAGAAGATTCATGAGAAATTCATAGAATGGTCATTTAGGAAGACGCTTCCCTAAAGCAAACAATGTGGGCCAAGTTAAGCTTAGGGAACTGTATGTACTAATTACATTAAGTGTCACCCTTGCGAGTAAGGAATTTTATTATCCTTGGTATAGAAGGATTATTACAAGGCGATTAAGGGTCATCGACGATGTGAAAAGATGCCAGAGATGAAAAGGTAAATCATCTATATGTAGACCATCATAGCACTAAATCTTAGTACTCCCCTAAAGGGGGGAATATGGAGTGATGTGGCATTAAGACGAAATTAAGTGGTTCCAGTAATAATGGAATGGTAAAGGAAGAATGCAAAAAAACTAAAAAGGAATGAGATTACACATATTTAGCTCTTACATATATGCTACGATTTAAAAACATTAGGCAAGCACGACACCAAGGAAAGGAAGTAAGGGTTCCTGCCAGGAATGATATTGATAAGTAAGGAGCCAGTACGAGAGGTAAGTTAGACAAAGAAAATAACCCAAGAAATATTTTACAGGATATTAATATGGGAATGGGCCAACGAGTAATTAGTAGTTGATTCAATAAAAGCCTAGTCATAGTAGACAAGAGGTTACCGACAAATCAGCAGACCATGAAAGATAAACATAGTTAACTTCAACATGGGGAATTCAGTCTCACAGATATGACATCGTATCCTTGTAAAATACTTAGGTAGGAGTTGGGGTAGTTAAATGTGTCATATGTTGAGTATTATAGAAATAAAAGAGAATGCCGCTGGGAAGACAGTAAAAAAAAAAGTTCAGAAGCAACCCTACAAGAACAAAAGCGTGGAGATAAGTAACTATGGCCAATTATATGAGAGGAAGAACATCAAAAATTTCGTCAAACATACAATGTAATAAGCTCATAACTTTACAAGAGTCAGAGGATCCTCCCTAAATACTACAATGAAAGACTAGATAAGGAAGTAAGAAACACGGGTTCAACCTAAGGTGGAAATGGTCTTATAACAACTTTGTATACACTTAATAAGAAAATGGTACCTACCGTGGCTGATGAACGGGAAGTAAAATCAGAAGTGATATTAAAGATCATATGAGTTGTATGAAATTCCAATATTCGTGGGCACTAAGTGTGACGACCCAAAGGGTCATCACCTATTTTCTTACCCGTTATATGCTTCTGAGGCCTTGAAAACCTCATTTACAGTTGCTTCGATTTGCGTGCACAGTCCGGGCGCGTAGCCAGAAAAATTAAATATGAAATTTTGTGAAAAATGCTAAGTTTTGAAATTAAAATGAATAAATTTGACTTCGGTCAACATTTTGGGTAAACGGACCCGGACCCATGATTTGACGGTCCCGGAGGGTCCGTAGGAAAATATGGGAATCGGGCATATGCCCGGAATCCGAATTCGAGGTCCCTAGCCCGAGAAGTGAATTTTTTTAAGGAAATTGTTTTTTCTGAAAATGTCTAATGAAATTAAAATGAAATTCGATTAGAACGAGTTGGTATCGGGCTGGTATTTTGGTTCCGGCACTCAGTACATGTCTTATATATGACTTGAGTCATTCCTGTGAAATTTGGTTAAAAACGGACGTCGTTTGACGCTATCCGGACCTTAATTGAGAAATGTGATGTTTAAAAGAGTTTTTAGAAATTTCATTGATCTCGAGGTTTAATTCGATGCTCGTGAAGTTATTTTGGTAATTTGATGACACGAATATGCCCGTAGGATGTTTTTGTGGTTGTGTGTATACTTGGGTTGGAGTTTCGAGGTATCGGGTGAGTTTGAGTAGGTTCCGGGATGCTTTAGGCTTAGAAAGTCAGATGTTGCAGGTTCAGTAAGTTGCAGGCCTCTGACCCCCTTAGTGCGGTCCGCGAGAAATTGCGTGCGACCGCGGAGGGGCCAGCGCGGCCGCGGTCACCTTTGTGCAGGCACAGTGGAGGCTGTGCGGCCGCAATTGCCTTTGTGCGGTCCGCACAGGGTGCTGAACTGCAGGTCTTCAGGGAGGCCTGTGCGGCCGCAGTCCGTTTAATGCGGTCCGCGATGGAGCTCCGCGGCCGCAGTCCTTTTTATGTGGTCCGCGGTGAGGGTCTGAGAGGGGTATAAATAGACGGGAATTTCAGTTATTTTTCACTTTTCAAAACCCCAAAAACATAAGAGGCGATTTTTCAAACAACCTTTCTTCTCCAAATCAATTGTAAGTCATTTTTAACTAGGTTTCTTCAATCATTAACATCTTTTAACATGGTTTCACCTTACAATCAAAGATTTTCATGGGCGAAATTGGATGTTTTGGGTAGAACCTAGGTTTTCTAAAAATTGGGGATTTGGACCTCAAATTGAGATTCGATTTCAAAACAAATTATACATTTGGATTCGTGGGGGAATGGGTAAACGGGTTTTGGTCTGAACCTCACGTTTTGACCACGTGGCCCCGGTGGTGATTTTGACTTTTTGGGTAAAACTTTGGGAAAACTCATTTTCATGCATTGGGGTTGAGTCATTTAGCACTTATTCATGTAATTAAGTAACTTGTGACTATATTCGAGCGGATTGGTGGTGGAATCAAGGGGGTAAAGCTATAATTGAGGCTTGAGTGGTGTTCAAAGCTTCGAGGTAAGTGTTTGGTCTAACCTTAGCTTGAGGGATTGGGAGTTGAGTCTTATTTTCTAGGTGCTAATTGTCGACTACGACGTATAGGCATGATGACGAGTATTTATACGTTGCTGTCTAGCATGAACGTGAGTCTTTATATTGCGGATATTTTGATCTTGTTGTATATTTCATGCCTTAATGATTATTTCTATATGTTGTAAAAAGCATGTGAAAGAAATGCTGACCTTTCAACTTCGAGGAGCATTGGCTCGAGTTATAATACAAATTGTGAAAGTATATGAGATAATTGAACCCCTTTGGAGCATTGACTCAAGTGGTAAAGTGAGTTACAAAGTAAGAAGTGAAAGAAAGAGAAAAAGTTATTGAATTGTCCCCTTGCTGGGATGTTTGTTGCTTTTTTTATTATCTCCCTTGCCGGAATGTTGAGATTTATTGATCTTGTTCCTTTCCCGGGATTTTGCTGTATAATTGTATTCCCTTGCCGGGTTTTCTACCATTATTTTTATACTCCCTTGCCCTTTTGTTTGTGATTGTTGTTTGGGTGAGGAAGAGTGTTAAAGCATGAAGGGTGATGTCGTGCATTGTTTGCTATTGTGAGGAAAGAGTGAAAGGCACGATGGGTGATGTCGTATCGTACGATGTACCATCCCGTACCGATATTCGTTGACTATATGGTGAGGAAAGAGAGTAAAAATACGAACGGTGATATCGTGCACATTATTATGATACGATTGATTTGGTGAGAACGAGAGTAAAAGCATGAAGGGTAATGTCGTGCACATTTTTGTTATTGATATTGTTTGTGTGAGGACGAGAGTAAAAGCACGAAGGGTGATGCCGTACAAATTGTTGATTTCTGATTATTGTTGACATTCTGGCTTTGTTTTTTCCCCCATTTTATTGTGGTTTTCCATTTGGAACTGTTACCTCCCCCAACATGTTTACCCTTCCCACACTAACTGGTTATTTCCTATATTTCTTTTCCGTTGTACATGTATATATATATTTGAACTGCACAGGCTATTTGCTAGTCTGGTCCTAGCCTTGTCACTACTTCGCCGAGGTTAGGCTAGGCACTTACCAGCAGATGGGGTCGGTTATGCTATACTACACTCTGTGCTCTTTTGCACAGATCCAGGTATTGGATAGTAGTAGTAGCGCGGAAGCCAGCCTTCAACCCACAGAGATACCGAGGTAGCCTTGCAGGCGTCCGCAGGATCGGTGTCTCCTCTATCTTATATTCCATTCTGTTATCTCATGTATTTGAGAAAAATAGTGTTATATTTCTTTCAAATGGTTTTATTTAGTACTCTTAGTAGTTCGTGAGTGATGTGACACTAGTTCTTGGGTAGAGGCATATGTTGATTTCCGCATTATTGTTCAGCTTATTTAATTTAAATCTTCCGCTTTAATTCCACATTTCCATTGTTATATTAATATTTAACGATTGATGTTCTGCTCAATAAAAAGGATTAAAAATAAAGGAGTTAGGGATTTAAGAATTGTGGCTTGCCTAGCTTCTACGAGTAGGCGCCATCACGACTCCCGAGGGTGGGAATTCAGGGTCGTGACAAGTTGGTATCGAAGCTCTAGGTTACATAGGTCTTACAACTCATGGACAAGCTTAGTAGAGTCTTAGGGATCGGTACGGAGACGTCTGTACTTATCTCCCAGAGGCTATAGTGTTAGGAAAATTTCAAACTTGTTCTTTCTTATCGTGTGAATTTGTTCCTCAAATGCTAATTGGATTTCTACTCTGTCCTATCGTAGATGGCGAGAACACGCGCTTTCTCATGCACCGCTCAGCAGCCCGAGCCCCCAGCAGCTTCCACTAGGGGCAGAGGGCGAGTCCGAGGCCGTGCTAGAGGCCGAGGTAGGGGCAGAGCTCAGCCCTGAGCAGCACCACCAGTGGCGGAGCCTCAAGTTGATTTTGAGGAGGAGGTTCCGACCCCAACCGTTCCGGTGGGCCCAGCTCAGGTCCCAAAGCGGTTCATTGCCACACCAGTTCTTTAAGACGCTCTGGTCTAATTGGTGGGCCTCATGGAGAGAATCACCCGAGCGGGTTTGCTTCCCGTAGCACCAGCCACTTCTCAGGCTGGAGGAGGGGCTCAAACTCCTGCTACGCGCACTCCAGAGCAGGTAGCTCCCTAGGTTTAGGTTTCAATGGTTCAACCAACTGTGGCACTTCAGCCGGGTGTAGTATCTCAGACCGGCGATGGAGAAGCTATGTCCGCCGATGCTTTGTGGAGGCTGGATAGGTTGACCAAGCTCTTCACTTCTACATTCAGCGGTGCATCTACTGAGGATCCCCAGGATTATCTGGATAGTTGTCACGAGGTTCTTCGGAACATGGGGATCGTAGAGACCAATGGAGTTGATTTTGCTACCTTTCGTCTATATGGATCCGCCAAGACTTGGTGGAGGGATTATTGCTTAGCTAGACTAGCCAGTTCACCATCTTTGACTTGGGAGCAGTTCACAACGTTGTTTTTGGAGAAGTTTCTAAGCACCTCCAACATGGTTCCATGATGGTCACCCAGTATGAGACCAAGATCATCGGTCTAGCTCGCCATGCTCTTGTCATACTTCCCACCGAGAGAGAGAGGGTGAGGAGGTTTATTGATGGTCTTATTCAACCGATTTGTCTTCATATGGCCAAGGAGGCCGGGAGTGAGATCACTTTCCAGGAGGCAGCCAATGTGGCCCGCAGAGTTGAGATGGTTCTATCACAGTGAGGTGGTCAGGGGTCGGATAAGAGGCCCTGTCATTCAGGCAGATTTAGTGGTGCCTTGTCTGGATGTAGAGATTCATATGGTAGAGGCCATCCTCCTAGGCCCTTTCAGTCAGCTCTCCAGGTCTCTCATGGTACTTCAGGTAGTCGTGGTTCTCAAACGCACTATTTTGATCAACAGCCTTATAGTGCACCACCAGCTCCCATCAGTGCACCGCCGCTTCAGAGTTTCTGAGGTGGTCATTCAGGTCGACATGGCCAGCAGTTTCAGCAACCCAGGGCTTGTTACACTTGTGGTGATCCCGGTCACATTGCCAGGTTTTGCCCTCAAGCACCAGGTAGCTCTCAGCATCAGGGTTCTCGTGCTATGGTACAGGCACCAAACGTTCCGCAGCCCGCCCAGCCAGCTAGAGGTGGGGGTAGAGGTGCTAGAGGTGGAGGTATAGGTGCTGGAGGTTGAGCTAGAGGTCCTAGAGGTGGAGCTCAAGCTGCCAGAGGTGGAGGCCAACTAGCAGCAGGCCATCCCAGAGAGGTAGTTTAGGGTGGTGGGGCACAACCCTGATGTTACGCCCTTCCAGCTATGCCCGATACTGAGACATAAGATGCAGTCATTACAGGTACCATTATGGTTTATGATAGAGATGCTTTAGTGCTATTTGATCCATGGTCTACGTATTCGTATGTGTCATCTTATTTTGCACTGTACTTGGTCATGCGTAGTGATTCATTGAGTATTCCTGTTTATTTGTCTACACCGGTGGGTGATTCTATTGTGGTCGATTGAGTTCATCGTTCTTGTATTGTGGTGATTGGGGGTCTTGAGACCCGTGTTGATTTGTTGTTGTTAGACATGGTCGACTTTGATGTTATATTGGGGATGGACTGGTTATCCCCGTACCACGCCATCTCGGACTGTCATGCCAAGACTCTGACCTTAGCCTTACCAGATTTGCCTCGTTTAGAGTGGAGAGGGACTCCTAGTCATTCTACCCACAGTGTTATCTCGTACGTAAAGGCTTGGCATATGGTCGACAAGGGGTGTTTGTCCTATTTTGCTTATGTTCGCGATTCCAGTAATGAGGTTCCCTCTATTGATTCGACGCCCGTGGTTCGTGAGTTTCCTAATATTTTCCCTTCAGACCTGTCGGGTATGCCACCCGACATGGATATTGATTTCTGTATCGATTTGGTTCCGGGAACTTAGCCCATTTCTATTCTGCCATATCGCATGGCCCCGCTGTCACGACCCAACTTCGGGATGCGCAACCGACGCTCAATCGAGTGAACCCAACTGAGCAAGCCTTATCAACTGCTATCTACCCAACTCGATAGGAAAAAGGAAGCCATGCTTACCTTTATTTAAACTAGAAAAGATAGTACATTCAACATCTTAGTTCATTTTATATCACAACATTTAAAATGTGGTTAAACTTCCAAGGATCCATAAAAGTTATAGTGTAGAAGAAAGCAAGAGTACAAGGTTACAACACGGTCCATTTACCTATCCAATACCCATACATAACCCACACAAACATCTACAGAGCCTCTAGGGATACAAAAGAGTGTTGCAATACTTGCCGGTAACAAGGCTACGACTATACCTTACGCAAATACCAAAATACTATTTCCGAGAGGGAAAGAGGCATGAGCCACGCAGGGCCCCGAGAGGAAAAAGGGGCTCACCAATATATCTAACGGAAAGTGAAGGAGTGCTACTGTCGGTGGACTGGAGTACCTGCTATAGAACCACCTACAATCATAACACGAATGTAGCGCCCCGACAAAAAGGACGTCAGTACATTTGAATTGTACTGGCATGTATGAACAAACTTTACCCCAAGTAAAATCCAGAAATACATAGGTAACAAACAGTAATAGAATCAACAACACAATGCCCATGAAAGAAACAACCAAAGCCGAACAAGTTCTACAATCTCTCCTTTTCCCCTTTCAACATTATTTCATCACATCAATGGTTTCATAACTTTCACATATTTTCATTTCAATAGTGATTTCGATCACTTTTCCACCCTTATTACCTCGTCCACCCTTATTACCTCGGCCACCCTTATCACCACAACCCACACCTTATAACTTCGTGTTGCGTCGCACAACCCGATCCCACCGGACAATTACATCTCATACGACAACACAACAATTCACAAAGAGTTTTCATAGACATCAATACCATTTCCATTATATGTAACGGTCCGTATACAATTTAAGTCACAATGATAATTGACGCGACAAGTCATGTATGATACTACCACAGTTATTTCAATTGCATCAATTACGATTTCTTTCCATCATTTGTTACACAATTCTTACCACATAAGCACCTTCACACACACACGCTTGGCTTGTTGCCATTTACTTACACCATTATATCAGGAAACTTAGCCAACAACGTTCAAGGCATATTAATTACAAGAATTCACAAATGGTCCACATAAATAACACATACCAATTACTCGTACACAAAACAAGGTGACTTTACAAAGGTTAAAGTTAGCCATACATACCTCAAATTTTCCCTTAGTGATACTACAATGATCCAATACACTTACACAACCACATTCTACAATACAACATTCAATAGGGCCAATATTAGTAATAAATTCCGTAACTTATGCCATTTAGGCATATCATCAAACACCTTGTAGGTATAGATCTTTACACCCCATAACTATAGTATTTGTTCACCCAACTATCACAATTAACCAACAATTCATTCTACCATCATTCCTAACCAATTTATAACTTCCAACAACATATGTGTGACAAACCATCTTCACCCAACCAACAAAATTCCATTAAATAATCACCTTCCAATCTCTACAATAACTATGTATTTATATTAGGAACTTATGGCTTCTAATCACCACACCAAGAGTCCCAATACTTAATTCACACTCATATACCCATAATAAATTCATACATGTAAGTCTAAGGGGGGTAGGATTACCTTTTGGAAGAAATCTTGCAAAACCCTCCTTTGAGTTCTTGAAGTAATTTCTTGAAGATCTATGTGTTTTATGAGTAGATTTCATCAATACTAGTGTAAGAATAATGGAATTTTACTCCAAGTTAATAAAGATTGCTTACCTTGAAGATGGTAGGGGTTGGAGGTCTTCAGAGGGTAAAGAAAACCCCAAAATTCGAGCTTGAATGATCAAAAAATGAAGGAAATATAATACCCCTTCTGTTTTTACACTGACTAGGGGTATTTTAGACATTTTACATGTTCCACTGCATTCCTCTGCGTTCCACCGCAGTCTGCCGCGGTTTACAGGCAGAAAAACCTTGGTTTGTCGCGGTTCGCAGCGGCCGCGCTCCTGGGCGCGCTGGTGACGCATGTCAGGTAAAATGGTCATAACTTTCAGTATACACCTCCAAATGACGGGCGGTTTGTTGCTTTGGGAACTAGACTCAAAGGTATTTAATTTTATAGGTTGTAAATCACTCAAACATTATATAACTAGAGATATACTTGTCCAAAGTGAGGTCTTGTGCGCATTCACATACAACTTTAGCCTATTATGAAATTTTTCCAACTTGGCTTAGACTTGGGCCTCTCCTTAGACCCCAAACTACTTATAATATGACTTATACACTTATTAAAATATCTAATTGATATCCATTATATCATGAACCCTCACTTTCACACAAAATAAAATAATTAGCCTATCTTGGCACCACAAAATCTTAGATTACTTAGCAAAATTTTCTACAGCTTTACATTATCCCCCGCTTATGATCATTCGTCCTCGATCAAGGATCAAGTTCCATCCTTATGTAACTTCAGCTTGTTCACATCATGAAATATATCAACAACCCCGAATTAGAGTTTCCTTTGTAACTAGACCTATCCACCCATCAAAGGGCCCCAAATACATATCCTAACAGCATATACATGTTTCATAGACATAACATAACTTGTACAATACCAACCATGGCCGCATAGGCAACACATGTAATCAAAATGGAATAGTTTAACATCGATCAAATCAAAATATAAGAGTTCATCAGAACCAAATGCATAAAAGCTATTACATGACTATTCAAACAAATGTGGGTACTTCTTTCTCATTTCTACCTCGGCTTCCCAAGTGGCTTCCTCAACCTGCTAGTTCCACCATAACACTTTTATGGATGTAATTTCCTTATTTCTCAATTTCTGAACTTGCCTATCAAGAATGGCAACTGGAATTTCTTCATAAGATAGTTCTTCATTAACCTCAATAGTTTCAATTGGCACAATAGTGGACGGATCTCCCACTACCTTCTTCAACAAAGACACATGGAAGACCGGATGTACTAACGACATCTCGGGTGGCAGCTCTAGCTTGTATGTCACCTGACCAATTGGTTTGTGGATGAAAAGTTGTGCTAAGGTTTACCTGCGTACCCAAACCTTGCTGAAATTTCTTCCAAAAGTTGGTCGTGAACTGAGCCCCTCGATCTGAATTGATTGAGACTGGAGTCCCATGCAACCTGACTATTTCTTTGATATACAACTAATCATACTATTCCGCTGTGTCGGTAGATTTAACTAGCAAGAAGTGCACTAATTTTGTGAGTCGGTCAACGATCACCCAAATTGAGTCGAACCTGCGCGGAGTGCGCGACAACCCTACTACAAAATCCACATTGATCATCTCCTATTTCCACATTGGAATTTCTATGCTTTGAGTCAATCCACCGGGCTTTTGATGTTCGGCCTTCACTTGTTGACAATTTGGACATTTTGGTACATAATCCGCCACATCCCTCTTCATGTTGTTCCACCAATAAATTTTCTTGAGATCATGATACATTTTTGTAGAACCTGGGTGCACAGAATACCTGGAATTATGAGCCTCCTCCATTACCCTCTCCCAAAGATTATCCACATCTGGAACACATAGCCTACCTTGACATTGTAATACGCCATCCCCGCCACCGAGTGAAAATGCCGAAGTTTGTTATTAAAAACTGCCTCTTTCATATGTGCCAATGCTGGATCAATGAATTGCTTTTCCTTGACTTCCGCTACAAGTGACAATTATTCCCCATTACGCACCATAACCTTCCCCTCGTCTGAGGTTTAAATACAAACCCTCAGAATGGATAATTGATAAACCTCCCGAGCTAAAGGCCTCTGATCCGCTCCCAAATGAGCAAAACTACCCATGGACTTCCGACTAAGAGCGTCGGCTACCACATTCGCCTTCCCTGGATGGTATAAAATGTCCATATCATAATCCTTGATCAATTCTAACCACTGTCGTTGCCTTAAATTCAACTCCTTCTGCTTGAATAAATATTGGAGACTCTTGTGGTCTGAGAACACATCCACATGGATCACATAAAGGTAATGCCGCCATATTTTCAAGGCAAATACAACTGCCGCAAGCTCCAAATCATGCGTCGGATAATTCTTCTCGTGATTCTTGATTTGCCTTGAAGCATACGCTATAACCTTCCCATGTTGCATCAACACACACCCCAAGCCGACCCTGGAGGCATCGTAATAAAGCACAAATCCTTCCATGCCCTCCGATAAGGTCAATATTGGCGCCGAGGTCAATCTCGACTTCAATTCCTGAAAACTTTTCTCACAAGCGTCGGACCATTGGAACTTAACTGCTTTCTACGTCAACTTAGTCAATGGGGAGGTGAGGGTAGAGAATCCCTCCAAAAACCTCTGACAATACCTCGCTAAGCCCAAGAAGCTACGGATCTCCGTCGGGGTCGTGGGTCTAGGCCAATATTTCACTGTTGCAATCTTCTGTGGATCCACCTGAATCCCTTCACTGGAAACAACGTGACCCAGAAAGGTAACGGACTCCAACCAAAATTCACATTTTGAAAATTTAGCATACAACTGGTGCTGATGAAGAGTCTGCAGAACAGCCCTGAGGTGATCGGCATGATCCTCCCGGCTCCGTGAATAAACAAGGATGTCATCAATAAAAACAATAACAAAGGAGTCTAGAAACGGCTTGAAGACCCGATTCATAAGATCCATGAAAGCTTCCATGGAATTGGTTAGCCCAAAAGACATGACCAAGAATTCAAAGTGACTATAGCGAGTTCTGAAAGCGGTCTTAGGAATATCCTGCTCTCTGATCTTCAATTGGTGATACCTGGACCGCAGATCAATTTTAGAGAAGAACCTTCCACCTTGCAATTGGTCGAACAAATCATTTATCCGAGGCAAAGGATATTTATTGATGGTGACCTTGTTAAGCTGACGATAATCAATACACATCCGGAGCGACCCATACTTCTTTCTGACAAAAAGAACTGGAGCATCCCACGACGACACACTTGGCTGTATGAACCCCTTTTCTAATAAATCCTTCAGCTTCTCCTTTAACTCCCTTAACTTTGCTGGCGCCATTCTGTATGGTGGAATAGACATTGGCTGCGTATCTGGCAATACATCAATCCCGAAGTCAATCTCCATATCTGGCGGGATCCTTGGAAGCTCGTCCAAAAACACTTCAATAAACTCATTCACGACTAGCACAGACTCGGGGACAGACACTTCAGAAGTGGTGTCTGCCACCCGGACCAAATGGAAGATACACCCCTTCTTAATCATCTTCGAAGCCTTAAGGTAAGGAACAAACCTACCCTTCGGCACCACACCATTTCCCTTCCACTTAATAACTAGCTCATTAGGGAACTCAAGCCTCATGACTATCGTTCGGCAGTCATATTTAGCAAAGCACGAATAAAGCCAGTCCATTCCCATAATCACATCAAAATCCACCATTCCAAGCTCAATAAGATCGGCCGTGGTAGCACGACCATATACCGTGACAACACAATTCCTATAAACTCGTGCGGCAATGATAGAATCACCAACCGGAGTCGATACAAAGAACGACTCATGAAGCTGTTCGGGCTCTACCCCAAAACTTGAAGCAATGAATGGGGTGACATAAGACGAAGAGGACCCCGGATCAATAAGAGCATAACAATCAATGGCTTGAACAGACAAGATACTTGTGACAACATCTGGAGAAGTCTCTACACTCTGGCGACCACTCAAAGCATAAAACCGGCTAGGTCCACCTCTACCATGAGCTCCACCACTAATTGCACCATGCCCTGCTGGAGCTGGAGGGCGCGCGAATGATGTGGTGGCTGAAGAACCGGATAGCTGAGCAAATCCCCTACCCGTGCCCTAACTGGGTGCACGACGGTCCCGCTGGATATGACCTCTCACCCTGCATCTATAACACACCGGGATATCCAAATAACATGTCTTAGAATGGAACCTCCCACACTTGGGGCATGAAGCCCTCCCCTGCTGCTGTGATCTCCCTCCTAGACGACCGGACTGATGGTGTCTCCTACAATCTGAACCTAGTCTCAAGTGACTGCTCTGCTAATAACTGTGCACAGATGGTGGTGCGCTCGCTGTGGACTGGGCATATGAATGGGTTGACCCTGATGGACCCCTTCTCTGAACTGGTCTCCTTGAGTGACCCACTAATCAGGCCCTGCTATTACTCTCCCTTTCTGCCCGTATTTTCAACTTTCTAGCCTCTGTGGCCTGAGCGAATCCCATAATCTTCCCATAATTTATATTTGAGTGTAAGGCCGCTATAGCAGCCTCGTTCACCACTAAAGAACTAAGACCCTGAACAAATCGCCGAACTCGAGCATCCATGGTCGACACTAACAGAGGAGCATACTTGGACATCCTCACAAACTCCATGTGGTACTCCCAAACACTCATAATACCCTACTTGAGGACCTCAAAATCAGTGGCATGGGCTGCCCTTGTCTCGTCAGGCAAGAAGTGGTCCATGAATGCATCTACAAACTCATCCCATGTAGCCGGAGGTCTTCCCTCCCCAAGGGAATCCTCCCACATCTCGAACCACGAATATGCTGCTCCCCTCAACCTGTATGAGGCCAACTCAACCCCCTCCGTCTATGTAGCCTTCATCACTTGAAGGGTCTTATACATTTCATCAAGGAAATCCTGCGGATCGGCCTTTAGGTCTGTGCGTGTGAACTCTGGAGGGGCCAACCGCAGAAACTAGTTGACTTTGCAGCTGGCGAAATATCCCTGTCCGCTAGAGGACGTAGGGGCATCATGAGATCTCTGGGCCTAAGTGGCCACTAACTGGGAAAACATATGTATGGCACCTCTAAGGTCCCCATCAGAAACCCCGGGACCGGAAGCTGGAACTGCATCAGGATCAGGAATATCAGCGTGAGCGATGGTAGCACCCTCTGAAACAGCTGGAACAGGAATATTTTTATCTGGAATAAATGGGCCAGGAAGATTCAAGACCGGGGAGTCACTCTCACCCACGGCATCAGGTACATGATTCATAGCCACACTTTGGGTGGCATTGGCCCCAAGGCCGAGTCTATCCCTCTTCTTAGGTGTCATTACTGAAAAATTCGAAACAGAGCATGAGTTAGATGTGAATACTTCCACTTTTCACTTCACCGTACGGTATAGAATAACAAAGAAGAGGGTAAATTCCTAAATGCCCATGTAGCCGCCTACTTATAGATGTGGTCGACAACACACCGATAAGAAAGGCTCTACTAGGCATGGCTCCAAGACATCATAGGACCCTTTTAAAACCCTAATGCTTTGATACCAAGTTTGTCATGCCCCAACTTCGGGATGCATGACCGGAGCTAAATCAAGGGAACCCAACTGAGAAAGCCTTATCAACTGCTATCTACCCAACTCGATAGGAATAAGGAAGCCATGCTTACCTTTATTTAAACTAGAAAAGATAGTACATTCAACATCTTAGTTCATTTTATATCACAACATTTAAAATGTGGTTAAACTTCCAAGGTTCCATACAAGTTATAGTGTAGAAGAAAGCAAGAGTACAAGGTTACAACATGGTCCATTGACCTATCCAATACCCATACATAACCCACACAAACGTCTACGGAGCCTCTAGGGATACAAAAAAGTGTTGCAATACTTGCCAGTAACAAGGCTCCGGCTATACCTTGCGCAAATACCAAAATAAGATTTCCAGGAGGGAAAACGGCATGAGCCATGCAGGGCCGTGAGAGGAAAAAGGGGCTCACCAATACAGCTGACAGAAAGTGAAGGAGTGCTACTGTCGGTGGACTAGAGTACCTGCTATAGAACCACCTACAATTATAACACGAATGCAGCGCCCCCGGCAAAAGGGACATCAGTACATTTGAATTGTACTGGCATGTATGAACAAACTTTACCCTAAGTGAAATCAAGAAATACACAGGTAACAAACAGTAATAGAATCAACAACACAATGCATATGAAAGGAACAACCAAAGCCAAACAAGTTCCACAATCTCTCCTTTTTCCCTTTCAACATTATTTCATCACATCAATGGTTTCACAACTTTCACATATTTTCATTTCAATAGTGATTTCTATCACTTTTCCACCCTTATTACCTTGGCCACCCTTATCACCATAACCCACACCTTATAATTTCATGTTGCGGCGCACAAGCCGATCCCACCGGACAATTACATCTCATACGAAAACACAACAATTCACAAAGAGATTTCATAGACATCAATACCATTTCCATTGTATGCAATAGTCTGTATACAATTTAAGTCACAACGATAATTGCCGCGACAAGTCACGTATGATATTACCACAGTTATTTCAATTGCATCAATTACGATTTCTTTCCATCATTTGTTACACAGTTCTTACCACATAAGCACCTTTATACACACACACTTGGCTTGTTGCCGTTTACTTACACCATTATATCAGGAAACTTAGCCAACAACGTTCAAGGCCAAGAATTCACAAATGGTCCACATAAATAACACATACCAATTACTCGTACACCAAACAAGGTGACTTTACAAAGGTTAAAGTTAGCCATACATACCTTAATTATCTCTTAGTGATACTACAATGATCCGATACACTTAAGCAACCTCAATCTACAATACAACATTCAATAGGGCTAATATTAGTAATACAATACGTAACTTATTCCATTTAGGCATATCATCAAACACCTTGTAGGTAAAGATCTTTACACCCCATAACTATAGTATTGGTTCACCCAACTATCACCATTAACCAACAATTCATTCCACCATCATTCCTAACCAATTTATAACTTCCAACAACATATGTGTGACAACCCATCTTCACCCAACCAACAAAATTCCATCAAATAATCACCTTCCAATCTCTACAATGACTATGTATTTATATTAGGAACTTATGGCTTCTAATCACCACACCAAGAGTCCCAATACTTAATTCACACTCATATACCCATAATAAATTCATACATGTAAGTCTAAGGGTGGTAGGATTACCTTTTGGTAGAAATTTTGCAAAACCCTCCTTTGAGTTCTTGAAGCAATTTCTTGAAGATCTATATATTTTATGAGTAGGTTTCATCAATACTAGTGTAAGAATAATGAAATTTTACACCAAGTTAATGAAGATTTCTTACCTTGAAGACGGGAGGGGTTGGAGGTCTTGCGAGGGTGAAGAAAATCCCAAAATTCGAGCTTGAATGATCAAAAATGAAGGAAATATAATATCCCTTCGGTTTTTACACTGACCAGGGGTATTTTAGACATTTTACATGTTCCACCGCGTTCCTGTGCGTTCCGCCACAGTCTGCCGCGGTTTACAGGCAGAAAAACCTTGGTTTGTCGCGGTTCGCCGCGGCCGCGCTCCTGGGCGCGCTGGTGATGCATGTCCGGTAAAATGGTCATAACTTTCTGTATGCACCTCCAAATGACAAAAGGTTTGTTGATTTAGGAACTTGACTCAAAGGGATTTAATTTGATAGGTTGTGCATCACTCAACACTTTATATAACTAGAGATAAGTTTGTCCAAAGTGAGGTCTTGTGCGCATTTACTTACAACTTTAGCCTATTATGAATTTTTCCAACTTGGCTTAGACTTAGGCCTCTCCTTAGACCCCAAACTACTTATAATATGACTTATACACTTATTAACTTATCTAATTGATATCCATTATATCATTAGCCCTCACTTGCATACAAGATAAAATAATTAGCCTATCTTAGCACCACAAATCTTTTATTACTTAGCAAAATTTTCTGGTGCTTTACACCCGCCAGAGTTGAAAGAGTTGAAGGAGCAATTGCAAGACTTGCTTGGTAAGGGTTTCATTAGACCCAGCGTTTCACCTTGTGGTGCGCTGGTGTTGTTTGTCAAGAAAAAAGATGGTTCGATGAGAATGTGCATTGATTACCGGCAGTTGAACAAGGTCACCATCAAGAATACGTATCCACTACCGAGGATTGATGATTTGTTCGATTAGCTTCAGGGTGCCAAGGTATTTTCAAAGATTGACTTGAGATCTGGCTACCATCAGTTGAGGATTAGGGCATTCAATATCTATAAGACAGCTTTTTCGCACTCGGTATGGGCATTATGAGTTCTTGGTTATGTCATTTGGGTTGACAAATGCCCCAGCAGCTTTATGTATTTGACGAACCAAGTGTTCAGGCCTTATTTGGACTCATTTGTGATAGTCTTCATTGATGATATTCTGATATATTCCGCAGTCGGGAGGACCACGAGCAGCATCTTAGAGTGGTTTTTCAGACCTTAAGGGATAGTCAGTTATATGCTAAATTCTCAAAGAGTGAGTTTTGCTTGAGTTTAGTTGTAATCCTGGGTTGTATTATGTCAACAGAGGGTATACAGGTTGACCCGAAAAAGATTGAAGCAGTCAAGAACTGGCCTAGACCAGCATCAACTATAGAGATTCGGAGTTTCTTGGGATTGGCAGGCTACTATCGTCGGTTCGTGGAGGGGTTCTCATCTATCGCATCCCCGATGACCAGGTTGACCCAGAAGGGTGCCCAGTTCAGATGGTTGGACGAGTGTGAGGCGAGCTTTCAGAGGCTCAAGACAGCTCTGGCTGTGGCACAGGTGTTAGTACTGCCCACGAGTTCAGGGCCTTACACAGTCTATTGTGATGCTTCCCATATTGGGCTTGGTGCAGTGTTGATGTAGGATGGCAAGGTCATTGCCTATGCTTCGGGGCAGTTGAAGATTCATGAGAAGAACTATCCGGTTCATGATTTGGAGTTTGCAGCCATTGTTCACGCATTGAAGATCTTGAGGCATTATTTGTATGGTGTGGCATGTGAGGTGTTCACTAATCACAATTTAAGGCAGAGGAGGTGGTTGGAGTTGTTGAAGGATTATGACATCACTATCTTATATCACCCGAAAAAGGCCAATGTGGTGGCCGATGCTTTGAGTAATAAGTCAACCAGTATGGGCAGTCTTGGTTATATCCCAGTCGGTGAGAGGCCGCTTGCTTTGGATGTTCAGGCCTTAGCCAATCAATTCGTTAGGTTGGAAATTTGTAAGCCTAGTCAGGTATTAGCTTGCATGGTCGCTCGTTCTTCATTAATGGAGCGTATCTGTGATCGGCAGTTTGATGATCCCCATTTGTCTGTCCTTAGATGCTGATGGAGTTTTGAGATTGTAGGGTCGAGTTTGTGTGCCTAATGTGGATAGGCTTCGAGAGTTGATTTTAGAGGAGGCCCACAGTTCCCGGTACTCTATTCATCCGTGCACCGCGAAGATGTATCATGATTTGCGGCAGCATTATTGGTGGCATAGAATGAAGAAGGATATTGTGGCATATCTAGCACGATGTTTGAATTGTCAGTAGATTAAGTGAATTCTGGATAGCAGTTCAGTGAGAGTTGGGCACCCAGGTTGAGTTGAGTACAACATTTCATCCTCAGATGGATGGGCAGTCCGAGCGGACTATTCAGATATTGGAGGATATGCTCTGAGCTTGTGTTATTGAATTTGGAGTTTCGTGAGATCAATTTTTGCCTTTAGCAGAGTTTGCCTACAACAACAGTTACCAGTCGAGTATCCAGATGTCTCCTTGTGAGGCTTTATATGGTAGGCGGTGTCGATCTTCGGTTGGTTGGTTTGAACCGGGAGAGGCTCAGTTGTTGGGTACGAATCTGGTTCAGGAGGCCTTGGACAAGGTCAGGATCATTCAGGATAGACTGCATACAGCCCAGTCTAAGTAAAGATCTATGCAGATCGCAAGGTTCGAGATGTGGCTTTTATGGTTGGTGAGCGGGTATTGCTCCGAGTGTCGCCTATGAATGGTGTGATGAGATTTGGGAAGAAGGGCCAGCTTAGCCCTAGGTTCATTGGTCCGTTTGAGATTCTTGTTCGAGTAGGAGAGGTGGCTTATAGACTTGTGTTGCCGCCGAGCTTATCAGCCGTGCATCCAGTTTTTCATGTGTCCATGCTTTGGAGGTATCACAGCGATTCATCCCACGTGTTAGATTTTAGCACTATCCAGTTGGACAAGGACTTATCCTATGAGGAAGATCCGGTAGCTATTCTAGACCAGGAAGTTCATCAATTGAGATCCAAGATTTTCCCTTCTGTTCGTGTTCAGTGGAGAGGTCAGCTTCTTGAGGGATCGACCTGGGAGTCCGAGTCTGATATGCGGAGCCGTTATCCTCATTTATTCCCTGATTCAGGTACTTTCTTCTTTTGTCCGTTCGAGGATGAACGGTTGTTTTAGAGGTGGAGAATGTGACGACCCAAAGGCTCATCACCTGTTTTCTTTCCCATTATGTGCTTCCAAGGCCTTGAAAACCTCATTTAGAGTTGCGTCGATTTGCGTGCGCAGTCTGGGCGCGTAGCCGGAAAGCTTAGATATGAAACTTTGTGAAAAATGCTAAGTTTTGATGTTAAATTGAATAAATTTGACTTCGGTCAATATTTTGAGTAAACGGACCCGGACCCGTAATTTGACGGTCCCGGAGGTTCCGTAGGAAAATATGGGACTCGGGTGTATGCCCGGAATCGGAATCTGAGGTCCCTAGCCCGAGAAGTGAATTTGTTTAAGGAAATTGTTTTTCTGAAAATGTCTAAGGAAATTGAAAAGAAATTTGATTAGAACGAGTTGGTATCGGGGCCGTATTTTGGTTCCGGTGCCCGGTACATGTCTTATATATGACTTGAGTCATTCTTGTGAAATTTGGTTAAAAACGAACGTCGTTTGATGCGATCCGGACCTTAATTGAGAAATGTGATGTTTAAAAGAGTTTTGAGAAATTTCATTGATCTCGAGGTTTAATTCGATGCTCATGATGTTATTTTGGTAATTTGGTGATACGAATATGCCCGTAGGATGTTTTTGAGATTGTGTGTATACTTGGGTTGGAGTTTCGAGGGCTCGGGTTAATTCGAGTAGGTTCTGGGATGCCTTAGGCATAGAAAGTCAGATGTTGCAGGTTCAGGAAGTTGCAAGCCTCTGAACCCTTTAGTGCAGTCTGCGAGAAATCGCGTGCGACCGCGGAGGGGCCAGTGCGGCCGTAGCCGCCTTTGTGCGGGCCGCGGTGGAGGTTGTGCGGCCGCAGTCACCTTTGTATGGTCCGCACATGGTGCTGAACTACAGGTCTTCAGGGAGTCCTGTACAGCCGTAGTCCGTTTAATGCGGTCTGCGGTAGAACTCCGCGGCCACAGTCCTTTTTATGCGGTCCGCGGTGAGGGTCTGAGAGGGGTATAAATAGACGGAATTTTCAGTTATTTTTCACTTTTCAAAATCCCAAAAACATAAGAGGCGATTTTTCAAACAAAATTTCTTCTCCAATCAACTGTAAGTTATTTTTAACTAGTTTTCTTCAATTATTAACATCTTTTAACATGGTTTCAACTTAAAATCAAAGATTTTCATGAGGGAAATTGGGTGTTTTGGGTAAAACCTAGGTTTTCCAAAAATTGGGGATTTGGACCTCAATTTTAGATGCGATTTCAAAATAAATTATACATTTGGATTTGTGGGGGAATGGGTAATCGGGTTTTGGTCCGAACCTCCGGTTTCGACCATGTGGGCCCGGGGGTGATTTTGACTTTTTGGGTAAAACTTTGGGAAAACTCATTTTCATGCATTGTGCTTGATTCATTTAGCACTTATTGATGTAATTAAGTAACTTGTTAATAGATTCGAGCGGATTGGTGGTGGAATCAAGGGGGTAAAGCTATAATTGAGGATTGAGTGGTGTTCAAAGCTTCGAGGTAAGTGTTTGGTCTAACCTTAACTTGAGGGATTAGGAGTGAAGCCCTATTTGCTACGTGCTAATTGTCAAGTAGGACGTATAGGCATGGTGACGAGTATCTATACGTTGGTGTCTAGCATGACCGTGAGTCTTTATATTGCGGATATTCTGATCTTGTTGTATAATCATGCCTTAATGATGATTTCTATATGTTGTAAAAAGCATGTGAAAGAAATGGTGACCTTTGAACTTCGAGGAGCATTGGCTTGAGTTATAATACGAATTGTGAAAGTATATGAGATAATTGAACCCCTTTGGAGCATTGACTCAAGTGGTAAAGTGAGTTACAAAGTAAGAAGTGAAAGAAAGAGAAAGATTTATTGAATTGTCCCCTTTCCGGGATGTTTGTTGCTTTGTTGATTATCTCCCTTGCCAGAATGTGGAGATTTATTGATATTGTTCCCTTGCCGGGATGTTTGTTGCTTTGTTGATTATCTCACTTGTTTTTGATTGTTGTTTGGGTGAGGAAGAGTGTTAAAGCACGAAGGGTGATGCCATGCATTGTTTGCTATTGTTTAGAAAGAGTGAAAAGCACGAAGGGTGATGTCGTGCCGTACGATGTACCATCCCGTACCGATATTCGTTGACTATATGGTGAGGAAAGAGAGTAAAAGTACGAAGGGTGATGCAGTGCACATTATTATGATACGATTGATTTGGTGAGAACGAGAGTAAAAGCACGAAGGGTGATGTCATGCACAATTTTATTATTGATATTATTTGTGTGAGGACGAGAGTAAAAGCACGAAGGGTGATGTCGTGCAAATAGTTGATTTTAGATTATTGTTGACATTCTAACTTTGTTGCTTCCCCCCTTTATTTGAGGTTTTCTATTTGGAACTGTTACCTCCCCCAACATGTGTTCCCCTTCCCACATTGACTGGTTATTTCCTATATTTCTTTTCCGTTGTACATGTATATATATTTGAACTGCACAGGTTATTTGGTAGTTTGGTCCTAGCCTTATCACTACTTCGCCGAGGTTCAGCTAGGCACTTACCAGCACATGGGGTCGATTGTGTTGATACTACACTTTGTGCTCTTTTGCACAGATCCAGGTATTGGACAATAGCAGTAGCGCGGGAGCCAACCTTCAACACACCGAGATACTAAGGTAGCCTTGCAGGCGTCCACAGGCTCGGCGTCTCCTCTATCTTATATTCCATTCTGTTATCTCATGTATTCGAGATAAACAGTGTTATATTTCTTTCAAACATTTGTATTTAGTACTCTTAGTAGTTCGTGAGTGATGTGACACCAGTTCTTGGGTAGAGGCATATGTTGATTTCTGCATTATTGTTTAGCTTATTTAATTTAAATCTTCCGCTTTAATTCCATATTTCCGCTGTTATATTAATATATAACGCTTAATGTTATGCTCAATAAAAAGGATTAAAAATAAAGGAGTTAGGGATTTAGGAATTGTGGCTTGCCTAGCTTCTACGAGTAGGCGCCATCACGGCTCCCGAGGGTGGGAATTCCGGGTCGTGACACTAAGGTAAGCTAAGTATGCACATAACAAGGAGACAGAATGACTAGGAAAAGTAATTTCTTACTCAAAAAAAACTAAGAAGGAAGAAAATGAATTATTCTATGAATGACCCAGAGATAGTTACGAACGCACTTAAGAGTTCGGAGTTTTATACATGGAGTATATATGTTGACAATCATACAGATGTAGAAGACTACGGTATAAGTTAAAAGACAGAATTGAGTCCAGGTCATAGATAAAGGTTAAATTGTTAGCAGACTATACAATGGATATTCCATAGCGTCCATGAAAGGCTAAAATAATAGCTTATACCATCATCTGTAGAGTGGAAGATAGCTTAAGCCTACATAAAGGTTGATCAAAAGGAAGAGGAAACTAAAGAGTTATACCAACTAATTAAATCAGGAGTATGATTATAGGACCCAGAAAATTATAGAAATCGTGAGTGAGAACATTACCGGATCACCTGTAATATAACAAGTACAAAGGATAGTACAACAACCACATTCTATAATGTCTCTATGATAAAGCGAGTTAGAAGAGTAACAGCCTCAGAAGAAGTCAGTATGAAGCTCTCACCGAATCATGTAAAGAGGTGCAAGTATTATAATAGAAGTTCATGTTGTGAATGTGAATCACACCTATGTGGAAGGGAGGTCATGAAAGAGATAGAATATGTGATGTGAGATTTTAAGGTAATTAAGGTAAAGGTGAACAACCTACGAGATACTAAAATACAGAAGGTTGTGAATAGCCCGTACTGCGGATAGAAGGCTAGAAGCCCGGGGATTTGGTATCCAGTAATGATAGCGGCGTCGTCAGTGGCATATCTTCAAGTCAACGATTTCTATGTATAGAGAGATCTAGTTAAGAGATTAAATAATAGTTGGAGACGATGAAATGTCTCTCTTGATGTTCTAGAATAATACAAGGACATCTATGGTTAAGCAAGATTGTGAGCAGTATAAATGGATATATGTAGGTTGCATGCTAGAGTATGATAGAGCGACAAGGTTTTAGGAAGACAAGAGTAAGAACAAGAAAGGATGAATGAGAAGGTGACGAGAATGGATAAAGTCCCCGGGATTAAGCCCATGAAAAACAAGAGAGCTGATGGTTTCCCTAAATTATACAAAGTTCAATATAGCCCGAATAAACTCAAATGAGTCTAAGACTAATGGCATTTAGAAGATATGGAATGTTGCCCTGACAGTATAATGAGGGTGTAATTGTGATAGATAAAGGATGACGTTTGGGCCTTCGATTGAGTAATGATTTGAAGATAATTTCATGAATTGTACAAGATAGAAACACCTATGTAAGGTGAATCACTTTGTGATGCTACAAAATACGGTTATGAAAATTACTCTAGATGTTCCTTGATGCAACGTGAGCCCTAGTCATTACATAACAAATTTCAAGTTATCAGTAGTAGACTATAGATCAATATTAAGGTGAATCAACAATAGATGGATAAAGTTCCAACGTATGAAAGGAGATAAGGATTCCATCCCTTAGATGAACATTAATAAGGAAGCACTAAAGGACATGGATTTATACATATGGGATAAGCAAAAAAAGTAACCAAGAGTTGGGTAGCAAACCTCAGTAAGGACAAAATAAGGTAAGAGTTATAGTATAATATGACCTACCTAGGTGCAGTAAGGTCATACAGATGGATAAACTAAATAAGGTATAGCAATACTCATGAGTTCAACGAAGTACCAAATGAAGAACTTCGGTATACCCATAGATACCCAGAGGTAATCATATCAAGCTCTGTATATGTTTACAAAGTGAAGCCTAGAGACTGGCAAGAAGCTGGAGGAAAAAGGGGAGAAAAGTCGCATAGGCGCGCATATAAGGAAAATGATAAATAAAAAAAATAAAAAAATAAAGAATAAATCGTGCAGGCTACATGATAGAAGGTAGTAGGAGTTACGAGATTAGAACAATTCTGACCACAGGCCGTGGTGTGGCAAAGAGATCTACAGATGGGGATACCCTGGACCTTGGATTTATTCACAGAACAACTGCCTAGGATGGCAAGGAGAGTTTAGTATTCGCAAGGACTATACGCTATGATAATGAGGGGGAATGATGTTACATCCCATATTTTCATACGTGAGAATGTGCCATAAATAAATTGATGGAAGCTCAAAAATAAGGTGTTACATCCCGTACTTTTGTACGTTAAAGTTTCGTCGTCAGATAATTGACGTAAGCTCGGAAATGAGATTATTTTGGGATTTTAAGTAATATGCTATTTCAAACAAGGAATAAGAAAATTCGTTAAGGTGAGAGAGTAAGCAAATCCAAAAAATGGGTTTCGTCGAAGTTTGGCATTTTGGGAAAAAAATACAGTTTGAGCTATAATACCCGATATTTATGGACTAGTGCCATACAGGGTATTACATGACCATGATGGTATGATGTATAAAGTGTGTTAAAAGTAAGTATTATTTTAAGTAATTTGAGATAAATGATTAATTATTAATTGAAGTGGGTAAGAGTAATAATGGTCTTGTCCACGTGGGACCATGACAATAAAGGATAGTATGAATAATAAGTATTATACATTAGTGTCACACTTTGAGACAAGTAGTCTTTTAAGCACTAAAGTCAAGTGGGTCCTAGAAAGACATCAAAAGAACTCATTTGAAACTTCAGAGAATTCATTTTTGGAACTCCTTGATGTGAGCTCCATTTCATTTCAACGTGATCTTCATTTCATTTCAACGTGATCTCCATTTCAATAACGTGAGCTTTCAAAAAAAATTCAGTAACATGAGCTTTCATGGATCTTCAAGAATTCAAAAACATGAGATTTCATACAAAGTTATACTACGTAATAACAACAGGATTTTGTGATTCTAAGGGAGTACGGTGCAATCTTTCTCAAGAATATCATACGGATTTTCCCCGACACGAACTAAACAAGAAAATGCACAAATTCCATAAATGACTTTATTCACAGAAATACTAGAGATGCTTATGTTCTTGATTTTCACATGTGTCATATTATTCTATCATCTATGTATGGGTCACAAGAATACGTAAGTTGGTAAAGTTTATTTCATGATGTTAACTAGAGGGATAATGGTCTTAGGACGTACCGAGAGATTTTATTAACATTTTTTCTCATGCATTTCATGCATTTATACATGCACATTTACCCACGACCATATGGCATTATATACGAGTATATATATGTATATGTGACATGTGAAAGGTTATGGCGTTATATAAGCACCAGCACCGGATCAACTGTTATATGTTGATGATTTTGCCCACAGTGGCCGAGATGATATGATGGGATGCCCTCAGAGGCTTGATGATGTTATGAACACATTTACCTATGCACGACAAGACATTTATACATAAATTCATGATATTTTATATATTAAAGGATTTCTCAAAGCTATTTAGATTTACATGTCGAGTCTTTTACTCCATGTTTCTCTCATGTCTATTGTCTACTGAATTTCATTCCTTACATACTCGGTACATTATTTGTACTGACATCCCTTTTGCTGAGGAGACTGCGTTTCATGCTTGCAGGTCCCGATAGACTGGTCGAGAGTCCTCCAAGTAGGCGATCAGCTCAACGAAAGATGTTGGTGCACTCCATTTGCTCCAGAGTTGCTTGTTTGGTTATTATGATTTAGATGTGTATTGTTTGGTATGGCGGGGCTCTATCCTACCCTTTACGATATTATGTATTCTTAGAGGCTTGTAGACAGATGTCATGTATACATATTCTTATATGGCCTTATTGGCCCATGTTTTGAGTATATAAGGGATCATGCCAGCTTTATAATCCCGTACATCATATGTATAAGTTTGAGTTAAACATTGTATCATCTAACGTCGAGTATTTCTCCATGTTTTATTCTACCTATCTCGCGATAGCCTCTCTGTCTCATTTACCTATGATAGTATGATACGAAAAGATGCGTTATGTTGGTACTCGGTTGAGTAAGGTACTGGGTGCTCATCTCGGCCCATCGGTTTGGGTCGTGACATTAGGGACTATGATATCGATCGTATCTATCACCCGGGAAAGGCTAATGTTGTGGCGGATGCTCTTAGCAGGAAATATATGGGATGTTTGGCTCATTTGAAGGCATATCAAAAGTTGTTGGCCCTAGAAGTTCACTTGTTGGCTAGTTTGGGAGTTCACCTTGCGGAATCTACTGAAGGAGGAGAAATAGTGCAGAATAGGGTTGAATTATCGCTTGCGGTGGAGGTGAAAGAAAAACAATTCAACGATCTATTGTTGGCACAGATGAAGGAGGGGATTCATAAACACAAGACCACAACTTTTTCTTTTTGCATGGAAGATGGTACGCTACGGTACCAAGGACGCCTATTTGTTCCAGATGTTGATGGTCTTCGAGAAAGGATCATGGATGAAGCTCACACTTCCAGGTATTCTGTATACCCAAGTTCTACAAAAATGTATCAAGATCTCAAGGAAGTTTATTGGTGAAACAATACAAAGAGGGATGTGGCAGACTTTGTGGCAAAATTTTCAAACTGTCAGCAAGTGAAGGCCAAACATCAAAGGCCCGGTGGATTGGCTCAAAGCATAGAAATTCCAATATAGAAATGGAAAATGATCAATATGGATTTTGTGGTAGGGTTACCGCACACTCTGCCCAAGTTTGACTCAATCTGGGTAATCGTGGATCCACTCACAAAATCAGCACGCTTGTTGCCAGTCAAATATACTGACACAACAGAACAATATGATCAGTTGTATATCAAAGAAATTGTCGGGTTGCATGGCACTCTAGTCTCAAACATTTAAGATCGAGGGGCTTAGTTCATGGCCAACTTTTGGAAGAAATTTCAGCATGGTTTGGGTAAGCAGTGAATCTTTGTATAGCTTTCCACCCTCAGATTAACAGGCAAGCGGAGTAGACTATTCAGACGCTTGAGGACATGTTGCATGATTGTGCTCTTAATTTCAAAGGTAGATGGGATGATTATTTGCCACTCGTAGAGTTTGCTTGTAATAACAACTTCCATACTAGTATCCAGATGGCACCATTTGAGGCATTGTATAGTAGGAGATTTAGGTCTCCCATTGGGTGGTTCAAGGTTGGGGAAGCTGAATTGATAGGGCCAGACCTTGTGCATCAGGCTATAGAGAAAGTCAAGATTATTAAGGAGAGGTTGAAAACTGCTCAGAGTCACCAAAATTCTTATTCGGACATTCATCGCAGAGATTTGAAGTTTAAAGAAGATGATTGGGTATTTTTGAATGTTTCCCCCATGAAGGGTATCGTGCGGTTTGTAAAGAAAGGAAATTGAGTCTGAGGTATGTCGGTCCATATAGAATCATTCAGAGGATTGGTCAGGTGGCATACAAGCTGGAGCTACCACAAAAAATGTCAATGGTACACCCATTCTTCCATGTGTCTATGTTGAAGAATGTAGTGGGAGATCCGTCCACTATTATGCCAGTTGAAACTATTGAGGTTAATGAAGAATTGTCATATGAAGAAATTCTACTTGCCATTCTTGACAGGCAAGTCTGGAAGATGAGAAATAAAGAAATTGCCTCAGTGAAATTGTTATGGTGAAACCAGCAGGTTGAAGAAGCCACTTGGGAAGCCGATGAAGAAATGAAAAAGAAGTACCCACATGTTTGCATAGCCATGTAATATCTTCTATGAACTTTGTATCACTTGATTAGTCTATGTAAAACTGTTCCATTTTGGTTATATATTGCCCATGGGGTAGTGGTTATTGTGGTTATGAGGTATATCATATCAATAGATTGTGTACATGTTGTTCGGATATGTTTTTGGGGCTTTCTAGCAGGTGGATAGACCTAGATACAAAGGAAACTCTGGCAAAATTTCTGGACATTTAGATGGTTAGCCAAATTTGGGGGTTGTTGGTATGTGGTGAGAAACTGAAGTTGCATAAGGTGCTGATAAGTGAACCTTGTTTCTCATTCGAGGACGAATGATCTTAAGTGGGAGAGGATGCAAGGCCCATGAAACTTTTACTTAAAAACCCAAAATCTCGTAGTGCCAAGTTAAGAATTGATCTGGGCATTAAAAAGTTAAGGAAAAATGTTTTTAGAAGAATGCGTTTATGTGGCCACATAATAGCAGTATGGGTCGCGTAGCTGCCGCAGAGTGTCGTAGAATTTTGGCTAATTTTGAGGACAACTATGAAGCCAATTATACGATTGCATAATTGATATGCGAGTGGCATAGTTGTCGCATAACTTCCTTGGGAATTTTGGAAAGGGCAGTTCTGTGGTGTACTATGCGACCACAGAACACGTATGCGGACCGCATATTGGTCGCATATCTGGGTAGAATATTCAATTCTTGAGGGCTACTTTTGCGGTCCCTTTCATGGACCGCATATCAGTTATGTGATCGCATATGCGACCGCAGATTGAGTCGGGGCTCCTATTTTGTAACTTTTAAAACCCGACCCCATTCCATTTAAAACACCCCATTAGACCTTTTTGCTATTCTCTACTACATTTAGAGTGATAGCAAGAGTTCTAGGGGAAGAAAATAATCCTCACAAATTCACTATTCAATCCTTGCCCAAATCTTTAAAGAATATCAAGTAAAGTTGCTAAGCCTCCATCCTAAGGGGTAAGAACTTGTACCCTAACCTTTGATGTCGAAATTCATACTAGATTAAGTAATTAACAAGTGGATTCATGAGTATAAGGAAGGGTTTTCTAGCATGCATGTGTGATAAATGGGTATGGGGAGACTATGAGCTAAAAATGTGACAAATTGGGTGTAGGATGATAGAATCTCTCAACAAAAAGGTACTAAAATCATAATGCACACCTAGTGCTTGATAATGTGCTCAAATGATCTAGAATCTTGATTATATCTCTAATTTTTGGTTCAACTTATAATTCTCATCATATAGACCGAACTTGCTAAGAGTTCCACAATTATTGTAAGAATTTAAGGAAAGCTCTATTGAGGTATGTATGGATAAAATCCCCTCTTCTTAGAAACTGAGCTCCCATGGTGTCCATGCAAATGTTGTAAATTCGAAATTTGATTAATGTAGTACATGTTATTCCAAATGAATTGGTGTTGCAGGAATATATGCGAAAGGTGTATCTCAATGTGTTCAATATGCTATTCATGATAAATTGAGAATATGTGAAGAATGTGAACTATGTGCTAAAATTCCTAGATTTAAAATCAAGTTTAAATTGTTGTTATAATGCCAAACTATGTGAAATCCTCTCTATGCTTATAACCTTAATTGCTCTTCTATATGCCTATTATATTAAATTGCAATGTTAATGTTAAAAGTGGAAATGACGTGAAATGCGAGTTATGAAAGGTTGCCTAGTTCCATGTATGATGTCATAATTACGGCCCCAAGTGCCGATGAACGGATATATGTGAAACAAAAAATGAAGTGAGATGATTGATGGAAAAGGGAAACATCTTGGTGAGACGGCTTAGCCGATCGGGCCGTGATCAGATGCCATGCTACACACATGGTGGTATTGTATTGATATTGAAACCGAAAGTGAGAATGAAATTGTGATTTAGGTATATGTTTCAAATGAGGCAGCTTAGCCGATCGGTCCGTGGTCGGACTCTACACAAGAAAGCGGTGGTATTTTGAATAATGATGCAACAATATGAAATGTCCCAACCTAAGGCTATGGAAATTAGGTGAAAGCTATGTGATCCCTTTTATTTGATGATGTGGTGATTGTTTAAAGCTTTTGTTAATCCTTATGATTTCTTTATTCTTTTATGGTTATTCATTCTAATGAGATGGTGTCTAGTTATACATAGTAGTACTATTCCATGGTACTAACGTCCCTTTTGCCGAGGGTGCTGCATCTTTGAATGGATGTAGGTGGTTCCATAGTAGACAGTGCCAATCGCAGGTAGCGGAGCATCGTCCTATCATAAATCTTGGTGAGCCCCTTCTTCTTCTAGGGGTTATGCAATATATCTTTTGTTATAAATTACCACTTTTTAAGGTATAGTCGGGGCCTTGTTGCCGACATTATCATTAAGTCTTTTGTATCTTATAGTCTCCGTATACGTTTGTGTGGGTCATGTACGGGCATTGGATGGGTCTCTAGACTATGTTGTAATTCTAAACTCTTGTTCCTTTAAATTGTAACTGTATGAAATTTTTGGAAACTTAACTATGGTTAAAGGGCTGTAATATAAAATGTACTACAAATGTTATATGTACGATCTTTCCTACTGTCTAATTAAATGAAAGCATGGTTTCTTGAACATAGGGAGTTGGGTAGAAGGTGTCCAAAAAGGATTGCTCAGTTGGGTTCACTCGATTGAGCGCCGGTCGCACCTCTCGAGGTTGGGGCATGAAATCTCACAAGGAGAATTACTACCACGTTTGTAATATCCTTCAAAAATGTCAGCTAATGCTAACAATCCATCAAATATTTTGGGTTACTCTAACCCCAGCTGGATACTAATATCCCGTCCTTCTCTTATACTACTTTTGTTATCCCACATAGGGCATAAATTAGATGGGTGTGGCCACTTGTACTTACCTCTAGTATTGTTGAAGTTAAGTCAAAGGGCATATATTCCTCTGCGTGAATTGTAAATACTGCTAATCTTCATTAACTGGGCATCTCGTACCCTTATTCATCTTTATTCTTTTACTTGTTCAAACTCATATCTATCTTCTGAATCTCACATTGCCTTTCACCCTAGGGGTGGATAGATATTCTTGCCTTAAGGCTCCTTATAAAGATGCTTAAATGTCTTAGTACACACATGATCTACTGAAGACCTTACATTTACTCATCATAAGCATCATGAAAAATCGAGTTCCTTTGATTTAACGATTTCATAGCCACATTCAATCTCTTACCAACTGTAGGTATAGTCTTATTACGAATATAATAAAAGCTAGGATTTTGAATTCATATAAGTGAGATCTACCACATGATCTAGAGTAAGAAGAAAGAGTAAAGGTCCGAAATGCCCTATAGCATCCTGCTTATAAGGGTGGTGAACCACACACCCATAAACAAGACTCTACTAGACATGGCTTGTAGACTCCCTAGGACAAAACTACTCTGATACCACTTTTGTCATGGCCCAAACTGATGGGCCACGACAGGCACCCGGTACCTTACTCAACTGAGTGCCAATGTAATGTCACTTTCGTATCATTCTATCATAGGTAAATGAACCAGAGTATGGATGAGGTAATACAAACTTATACATATGACACACTGGCCTATAAGACCAAAATGATCACTCGTACAGTGAACATAGGCTGACAAGGCCATACAATCTTTCATATACGTGACATATATCTACAAGCCTCTAAGAGTACATAAACGTCAAATGGGACAGGGTACCAAACTACCCATAAGTCTGTAGCAAAATTCTGACACGATGACTCATAAACTAGGTTGCACTCCGAATGAGGCGGAGTCTTACAATCATTTGCTGAATGCAAACCCCATCTACAATGAGGGCTCGTCAACTGATTTTCTATACCTGCAGGCATGAATACACCGTCCCCAACAAAGGACGTCAGTACGAATATTGTACTGAGTATGTAAGGCACATAAATAAGCATATAAAAGACATGATAGAAACATGGAGTACATGACTCAACCTGTAAGTTTGATAACTCTGCAAATCATGAAATAATTATAGTGTCTTGCATATGCATATGAATGTCATGTTGTGCATAGGTACATGTATTCATAACATCGTCAAGCCTCTAAGGGCATCCCATCATATCATCTCGGTCACTGTGGGCAAAATTATCAACGTAAACTAGCTGAACAGGTGATGGTGCATATATAACGTTGTAACCTTTCCCCATATCCCATATACATATATACGCGTATATAACGCCATCGGGTCATGAGTTAATGTACATGTATAAGTGAATGCAATGCATGAGAAATACATCAATAAAATCATTCAGAGTGTCATAAGACCATTATGCCTTTGATTAATATCATGAAGTAAACGTTTTAAACTTACGTATTTTTCTGAGACCATAAATAGAAGATGTAATAATAAGACACATGGGAATTGAAGAACATAGGCACCTCTAATACTTCTATGAAAAGAGTCATTTACTGAAGTTGTGATTTTTCTCGTTTCATTTGTGTCGGATAGATTGTTCCAAAAGGAAAGAAGGGATAGCCTTAACATACTTGAGCCGACTCTCTTGACCATCCTTCCAACACACGTCAATTGCGACAACATGTAACAGCGGACTAGAGTAGGGAAAATATCCATTTGATGTTCTTTATAAAGATTGTATCGTACTCTCTATGAGTTGCTATATTGTTGCTATTACACAATATAACACATCGTGTGTAATTTTGAAGTTGCAATAGGAAATCTTTATGAATTCTTTCCTAGAAAATGAATGAATAAATCTTAGAAAACTCCATTTTTATAATGGTGTGGGCCCCACTTGGTGAGGTATACTTTGGACACTCAATTACCTTTTAAAATGCCACTTTTTATTTGACTTTAAGAGTCACCATCTCTTAATACAAGGATTCCATGTTGATGTTTATCCTTATGCAACAATTAACCACTAATCATCTTAATTAACTTTTAATCTCCCACTAAAATTAATAATGACCCGATTGTCCACATAATTAAGAATTATCTCAAATTACTTATAATACTACTCACTTTTAACACATCTTATACACGTTACTATCATGTTCATATGGTACCTTCTGTGGTACTAGTCTATAAATACTAGGTATTTTAGCTCAGGCCGTATTTTACCAAAATATCAAACATCAACGAAATTCATTTTCTTCGATTTGCTTCCCCTATCACCTTCACGACACTACTCATCACTTGTTTGAAATATCATAACGCTTATAATCTCAAAATAATCTCATTCCCGAACTTACGTCGATTTAACTTATGACAAAACTTTAATGTACGAAAATGCGGGATGTAATAGCTCATTTCCGAGCTTTTATCAATTTACTTATGGCGTACTTCCACGTACGAAAACATGGGGTGTAACACTTCCACAAGAATTCCTTCACTTTACTTCCCAATCATTACCTATTTGAACTAAACAGTCTTCCCACAAACCTTATTGGTACATGCATGTATACATAATACACTGTACATGGCTAAAATGGGAGAGTCTAATTTTCTGATCGACATGAAGTTCAACATCCAAGAACGCTCGATGTACAACTTAATGTTTGACCTCGAGGGTTCCCTATGCTCGATCTCGAGGCAACAAAAATCGATTATTGCTGTCATGGACATGTGGGAAATTCCCAAGGCGCGTGATCAAAGATGACAACGCCTGCAAAAATAGTACAAGTCCGTACCAGACCTTTAAGTAGCTGTACCAGCTACTTTCCTTTGTAATATTTATACATGTACCATGTTGAGATTCATCCTCTTATATAAAGGGGACCCTTGTTATTTCTTGGCCACATGATATTGAATACAAGAACTAGAACATTCTCTTCTCTCTAACAAAAATACTCTCCATTGTCTTTTCTTTGATTTATTGCTTACATTTATTGTGTTTCATTAATTTTTAATCAGTTATTACGCATCATTGATCATAAAGAGACACCATTGAGGCGCTTGGAACTGTTAGATCTTCATCGGTCAGCCCCTGTCAAGCACTCTAGCTCCACCTCGATGCCAGAATAGGCTAGCTTGAGGCCCCGATTCGCGACCGTCTGGTTTGAATACTCATATTGTCCCCTACTCTTACTTTACTTTACGAGATAACACTTAGAACATATTGCCTCACAACTAGCAAAATTAAATCTTATTTTAATTACCATTTTTAATGTAAACAGTTTGGCGCAAAAATTGTGGCTAAAAATAATAGTGATTGTTTTCGTGTTAGTTTACGGAAAACACAAGTTATTCTTTACACTTTTTCATACCAGAATCTTTAATATCAGGTCAAAATGTCTAACTCAGTGAATGCACATGAAAACAACGGTCCTGACGACCATGGATAGAATGGTGTAGCTATTTCAGGTGCCGGTATACCACTGCGAAACCCTGATAACGCACCAGAGCCAATTCCCGTGGATGTGGTCTTACACAACGCCCAACACATTGATACACGCTCCCACACTGACAGGAATATATGCCAAGAAAACCAACAAGAAACTCAAAAAACTCCAGCCCAGTAGATAAGAGAGGCAGACGGGAGGAACGAAACAGGAAAACCTTAGCACATCGTTCATATGATCATTGGGGGGACTAACGTTCCTCAAGGGCTCATGATCAAGCGGACAAAAGTTCCCGCTGCAACAGAAGGGAAAATTCGGGACCACATGCCCGAGGACATCCTTGCATTCAGTGAAGTAGATTTCGAGACCTTATATCAACCATATATCGATGTGGTGGTAGTTTCATTTCTCTTGAATAACATTCAAATTAAACGTGTTCTCATGGATCCGGGTAGCTCGGCCATCGTAATCAGGTCGAAGGTGGTAGAACAACTAGGGCTGCCCGATCAAATCAAACGTACCTCCCAAGTTCTCAACGGCTTCAACATGGCTGGTGAAGCAACGAAGAAGGAGATCACCCTCCGGTCAACATGTCCAGTACATTTAAAAATACCAAATTTTATGTCATAAAGGGTGAAATGAGGTACAACACTGTATACGGCTAAAATCGGATAGTTTGATTTTATGGTTGTTATGGCACTTCATAAGACCGCCCCCAGAAGGCTCGAGGCTCAGCTCGAGGTTCGAGCCCAAGGGTTCTTAGTGATCGCCCTCGAAGCAGTGCAAATCGATGGCTATGATGGATAAACTGGAAGCTCTCAAGGCATGTGGTTAAAGCTGACCAAGTCTAATAGGATAGTTCAAGCCCGTACAGTGGCATTAAATGGTTGTACTAGTCTCATATACTTGTAATAAATGCGTTTGTACTATGTTGGGATTTCCTCTCATATATAAAGGGGACCCATATCATTTTGTAACACACAACATTCAATACAAGAACATTCTCTGCATTCTAACTTAAACACATTCTCCCTTGATTCTATTACTTACATTTATTGTGTTTCATTAATTATTCTTCATTTATTACTCATTTTTGATCATAAAGAGCTCCTATCATAGCTCTTAGAGTTGTTAGTCCTTCATTTGGCCGTTCACAGTCTAACGCTTAGCTCGACCTTGAGGCCTCGTATAGGCTAGCTCGAGGTCCCGATTCTCAGGCACGCGATTTGCTTAACACACTACCTTCAAGCTCTTATCTTATTTTGTCTCACACTTATCATCTATTGCCTAACAACTAGCATAAAAACAAATCACGTATTTTTAGGACCACAAAATCAAATCTAATTGTAATTATAATTTTATAGGTAAACAGTTTGGCGCCCACCATAGAGCTAAAAATAATAGTGATTGCTTTCTTGCTAGTTTACTACATAACGCAAGTTATCTTTGACACTTTTTCTGTCGAAGAATCTTTCATTTCTGGTCAAAATATCTAACTCAGTAAATGCATATGAAAACGACGATCTTGAAAATCATGGAGAGAACGGTGTAGCTATTCCAGGCATCAGTGTACCTCTACAAAACCTTGAGGATGCACCAGATCCAATCTCCATGGATGTGGTCTCACGCAATGCCCAACATGTCGATATAATCTCCGACACTAACTAGAGTATACGGTAAGAAGACCAACGAGAGGCTCAGAAAACCCTACTTCAGGAGGAATAAGAGTTTAGCTATCACGTCATTTTTGAAATGTTGCATGCACAAAAGCTAGCAATTGATCAACTGTAAACCCTCAAAAAAGCACCTCATCACCGAAAATGGCTCCTGGAGCTGAATAGGTACCGAAAAGATTGAGCAATAACGGGTTAGCATCTGACCCCGCTATTATGAAGATGCTCGAGGTCCTCACAAAGAGGATTGAGTCGGGCGAAAAGATGATAAAAGCTAATGACAAAAAAATGGAGACCTACATTTTAAGGGTGGATCAACTTCCGGGCGCACCCCTGATCCTGAACGGTGTAGATTCAAAGAAGTTCGTACAAAAGCCATTCCCACAAAATGCTGCTCCAAAGCCCATCCGGAAGAAATTCAGAATGCCCAATCTTCCAAAATACAACGGAACATCAGACCCCAACGACCATGTCACTACTTACATCTGTGCGGTAAAGGGCAATGACTTGAAGGATGACGAGATTGAATCCGTTCTGCTAAAAATGTTCGGAGAAACACTTTGAAATGGTCCATGATGTGGTATCACAACCTAGCCTCGAATTCGATAGACTCATTTGCCATGCTGGCAAATTCTTTCATAAAGGCACATGTCAGGGTCATCAAGGTGGCTACAAGGAAATCCGATGTCTTCGAAATCAAACAAAGAGAAAATGAGATGTTGCGGGAGTTTGTATCACGCTTTCAAATGGAGCGAATGGAATTATCACCATCCTCCGATGACTGGGAAGTGTAGGCCTTCACCCAAGGTTTGAACGAATGAAGCTCGGTGGCTTCTAAGCAGCTGAAGCAGAATTTGGTTGAATATCCTATCGTGACTTGGTCATATGTCCACAAGCGATACCATTCAAAGATCAGGGTCGAGGACGACCAACTAGGACCTCACTCGGGCTCAGTATATCCTACCAGGCTTCTGCCAAAGGAACCAAGGCTAAACAAAAAAAGGTACCAACCATACACTGAAGATAAAAGAAAAGCCCCAAGGCTTAACATACCCCGAAATGATCAAAGGACAGATCGAGGTCAGAATCCTCAGGGACGCATTTGCAGAGCCAGATTCGACAGACACATAGGACCAATTGAGCCACCCCGCTTGTTTGAATACAACTTCAACGTTGACTTTTTGGACATCGTATTTTCCGTCGGTAAAATAAGAGACACTAGGTGATCAAGACATGTACTATCAGATCCGTCATAGAGGAACCCTAACTTAGCATGCGAATTTCATGGCACATACGGTCATAGGACCGAAGATTGCACACAGCTCCGAGAAGAAGTAGCCCAGCTACTCAGCAAAGGACATCTCCGAGAGTTCCTTAGCAACCGAGCCAAAAATTAGTTCCGGGAAAGAGAGGCGAACAGGAAAAATGAAACAGATGAGACGCAAAATGTCATCCACATGATCGTTAGAGGAATCGATATCCCGCAGGACCCTATAATCAAAAGAACAAAAATATCCATCACCAGGGAGAAGTGAACTCGGGGTTATATACCCGAAGATGCTCTCATATTCAACAACAAGGACATCGAGGCCCTGTCTCAACCTCATAACGATGCCTTGGTAATTTCTTTTCTTGTGAATACATTTCAAATTAAGCGTGTGAATGTGGATCCAGGTAGCTCGACCAACATTATAAGGTCAAGGGTGGTAGAGCAGCTCAGGCTGCTCGACCAGATTGTGCCCGCCTCTCGAGTCCTCAACGGATTCAACATGGCAAGCGAAACAACAAAGGGGAAAATCACCCTCCCGGTCAACGTGGCCAGCACGACCCAAAATGTAAAATTTCATGTCATCGTAGGAGACATGAGGTACAACGCCTTGCTCGGAAATCCATGCATACACTACATGAGTGCAGTACCATGAACCCTTTATCAAATGATGATGTTTCCGATGAAGGACAGAATAAAAACCGTGTACGGGGAACAAAATGCAGCGGGGGAGATGTTCGCGGTGCACGATAAAGCACCGGCATCAACGCCTTCAACATAGAAGGAGCAAAGGATAAGAAAATAGTGAAGTAGCAATCACGAGACACATTCTCAGCTACACCCGAATAAAACAAGAAAAGGACCGTGCCCGGATCAAACGTTTAAAACATATCGAGGCTCAAAACTCTATCGCAACTAAGGTATAACTATATCCTTTTTTATTTACATCTTAGACTAACCTATGTGCAGGTGTCCGGTCAGAACAGTCGAACCGCTGTCCACCTTGAAGACCTTAGGTTTCAAAGCATATGTTGCACTCTTTTCCTTTGATCGGATTTTTTTTTCAAGAAGGGTTTTACCAGCAAGGTTTTTAACGAGGCAACATCTATATGCTACCTAAGGAAAACCTAACAAGTATTCAAGGCTTCTCATCAATCAATCTCAAACATTGGGGGGAATCCCCCCGGAAGATCACCTTCTCGAAAAAAGCCAAGATAAGACAAAGAGGGTCTCGATAGGAAAATTATGTATCAGGCCAACGGTCGAATGAACCGTTCCCGCATAGAATAATTTAACCATTGAAAAAGAAAACATATATATTTGTACCAAGTAATCAAAAAATATTTCCCTCCATCAAAACACTTTGTGCTCCAAAGAAGTACGCTACTTTTACGAGAAACAACTCCAAAGCCAAAAATCTCCCTAACACTTGGGGACTCACATAAAAAAATTCGAAGCCATATGACCTCCGGCTTGGAAACTTCAAACTCGTAAGCCCTCAATGAGGCAACACCAAATTTCAAAGAACATCTCCAGAGCCAAAAAACTTTCAATGTCTCGGGGACTGTCGATGACTATCATACCATCGAGCTATCAGAAACTCAAGGCCGCAAGACCCCAAGCGGGAAACCTCGACCGTGAAAGCCCCCCATGTGGCAATACTAGAAAATGTGAGACATCCACAAGGCATTATCAATAGTTTAAAACCTTCATAAGACAACACCAAAACTGTAAGACCTCAAGCAAGGCATAAGTTACACTTGTACCAAGTAACCAAATTTGTAATACCTCAAGTAAGGCGTGTTAAAAAATATAAGATCTTGCAAAAGGCATAGTCCAAATCTTAAAGTTAAGGCTATATATTCGAACTTGTAAGACCCCTAAAAAGGCATACCCTCGATGTAAATGCCAAAACTACTTTTCTTGGGGACTGAAAGGCTACGTCAAACACAATAACTATGGTCACAAGGCTCCGGCCAAACTCACGCGACTCGTGGACGCCCAACCGTCGCTACAAAATCACAGGCCTTCAAATTACTTCGAAAATACTTTGAAAAGAAACAGTTAATCAGGCTACCCTTAACACAAGCAAAAGTGCTTTGATCATGTCATCTCCAAAAATAGGCTTCAAAACGATTAAGCCATCGAGTGAAACCTCCTTAGGTGCCCATTTATCGCATCATAACGGCTCATAAAAGAGTTTCGTATCGAACCATTAAAAAGTCGAGCGAATACAAAATTTCAAAAAGTCTTTAGCGAGGGAAAAATAAAGCCTACATAAGAGGTCGCATCAACCCAACGCATAAGAGCCCAAACACCAGCCAATATTAAGAGGTCGTACCGGCCTAACATGTAAGAGACCAGATGTCAGCCTATATTAGAGATCGTACCGACCCAACGCATAGGAGCCTAAGAGTCAGGTTAATATTAAAAAACTTAAGGGTCAATGAGCTCGAGTAAAAATCCGACTCGAAGACTGAAATGGATATAGTTAACTAAAAACACCTAAGGGCAAATGCGTAAGAGCCTACGAGCCATCCCAACAAGCCTCAGGGCCGATTTGCAAACCAAAGGGTTTTACCTTGAAGTCCAGTTCACCTGGCTAATCATTGACTGATGTCAAAATTCAAAGCAAAGGAAAAACACACGAGCAAAGGGAAGTGCAAGAAAGATGAAACCGAAAGGCCTCCTTTTATATGTATATGTGAAAAAATACAAAGCTCCATTCACAATGTTCCCTAAAAGAGCATTATACGCAGAATCAGAAAAAAAAAGGCCTAGTCTACGCTTCCCTCGGGGACTGTGGCCCGTTGACCTCTTCCTCATTTCTTTGGCATCGGACAAGATGAACTTGGCATCATATTCATCTTCCTTTGCCTTCTTTATCTTTTCTGAGAGATCGAAGCCCCTGACATGGATCTTCTCGAGGGTTTTCCTCCAAGATTTGCATCGGACATACTCATTGCTTCTGCTCTCTCAATCAGAAGCCCCTCTCCAGAGCTCGAGCGTCACCAACATATTTTTAATAGACATCCACTTTCTTTACAGCCTTAGATCGAATTTCTTCAGCTTCAGCCCGGACGTCCACGACCTCGACCTTCATCTTTAAAAGCTCAAATTTGAGCCTTTCAATCATGCTTGTTTGGACTGAGTTGTTTCCTCGAACATTCCGAGTTGCACCTCAAGGGTAGAAGCCTTGGCCAAACCATTATTCTTGGCCGCAACTTGGGCATCAGCCTGAGCCTTTAGCTCATTACACTCACACTTGGCCTGACCAATATCACCCAATGACGTTCCAAGTCCTCCGTCTTTCTCTGCAACTGAAGTGTCAAAATATTAATCTAAGGGGGTAGAAGAAGAAGCATACACCCCCTCGAAATAGAGGTTACCTGTCCCTCGAGGTAGCTTTCGTAGTTCAGACTCCGACTCACCTCGTACCGCAGGTATACCAACTTATCTCCTCTTGTCACAAAGAAGCCCAAGGGATTTCTCCCTGTCTAAGGCTTTTCGCAACCTAACTTCACAGCGAAGCACCTCGGACTTAGGCTTGTCAAAGGCCTACAAAAAACGAGCTCAATAAGAAAATGAAAGTGCAAAACTGAAAAACTAATACAATCAGCCAAAACTTACCATAGAATAGAGCCGTTGATCCTCCTCAAAGTCAAGCGCACACTTACCGGCCTGGTCTCATCGGCCCCAAAAGAACCGTTCCCAATAGGAATGTGATTATTCGATACCTCATTTAGGTTAGGCTTCCCCTAGCCTCGAACATCCCTCGAAGTACCTTCGTCGGGAAAAGATGATGACAACAAAATGAGAACCAATATTCTAAGGCCAGAAGCTTCAGGTGCTGCAGGCACAGCTAAGACATCTTCTCTGGGCCTCTAGGCAGGACTTGTCTCGCTATGAGCACCTTTGCCCTGCAAGGGTTCCTTTCGTTTGATATTACTCCTCGGCCGCGAAGCTGATGATTCCTCCTCCTCTCCGAGGAGGCACAGTCTCATCCTAGAAAATTATCCAATGCCTGCGATGACAGAGTTAATACACATAAAAGAAAGTACCTTTCAAAGAAAGCGGGCCGCACAGCACGTACCGTGGCGTTTTGCCTCCTATCTACCCTTGGACAAATCTTGCCACTTACGCTCATCATAGGTCTAGCAAGCTGCCAACTTCCAAGCCCAATCTGTTAGGTTGGGGACCTCGTATGGTATATATGGGACTTCTTCAAAAAAGAAAAGGAAAGTGTCTTTATAGAATCCACCTCCACTGTGAGCAAAAATGGTAAAAACACAAGTATACCACTTACGTGTGAAATTCCATTTCTCAGGAAACAGCAGGAACTCCACAGGGATAATATCGACAGTCCAAACTCGGAAGACTCAACCCATCCACCCTTGATCCCCATATTCTTCATCATCAAGAACAAAGGGCCTGGTGGATCGACATCGTAAAGTTATTAGACCTAGCTAATTGAAGGGTCAATACAGTCTAATGAGATCGCTAAGGGTGACCTCAAGGTCGGCTTTCTCTGCAAAGAACCTCATTATCAATACTACCCTCCAGAACGACGGGTGAACCTGTGCCACTACTGCCCGATACCTTCGACAAAAGTCAAGCACAACTCTATCGAGAGGGCCCAATCTAAAGGGGTACGTGTACATGTTCTGAAACCCCTCTACATGAGCCATGATCCTTTATTATAGGGAATGTACCTTCAATACCACATTTTCCCCATCCGTACTCTCTCCTCACTGCCTCGAGGTGTCCCTCTCCTCTCTATGAAATGAACCTCGATGCATACTCCCAATGTACCCGAACATTGGCATGTCTCTCTAATGTAAAGTCCCCCCTCGAGACAAAATCTCTTGAGGTTAGCACACCGGATGCCGGTGGCATACCACCAACCAAGATAGAAGCAGAGGCGGAACTCTCCTCTCCTAGATGAGCAGGTTTGGGCATGGCAGCCTTAACTGTGGTGGAACAAGAGAAGGGAAATGAGAACTTAGGTGAAAGCTTCGAATTAAAGCGATGAAAGAGCTGAAACAAGGAAGAAGAACTCTATGAAAAGGAATAGCTCCTCAAAGTAGCGCAATCCTCAAAAAAGAAGGAAACAAACTCATATATAGACCAAGCGGCGACTGCCCGCCTACTCTAAAGTCCAATTAATTCCTACTAGGCCATTATCACTTTTGGGGAGATGTACTGGTAGGATTATTTCATGGTCGGGCCATACAATCGACGTTGTAATACAACGTTCGAGGGATCAAAGACCACTGTATGAACCTGGGATCGAGATGGTACCCGATCTTGAGGATCTTTGTTGCTATTACAATGGGCTCTAGAAGCTACCCGCATAAACCTAGCCTCGAGATGGGGCCAGATCTCGAGGATCTATATAGGTATGAGCCAGGTCCCACTCGAGGGTTATTAATAAAGCCTCAGGGCTATTTTCGCCGTCAGATCAATTTAAATGCTCTCTTGGTTACTTTAGCCCAGTAGCCGTCCGAGTTCGAGTGTATCCTCATTTAGGGACTATCTATAAAGCCTTAGGACTGACTTCATTTTTCAAAGTAAGTTTTCAAGGCCGCCCGAGTTTGGGTAAACTCTCACTCATGGACTATTTGAAATGGCCCGAGGGTTGTATTTACTTTTGGGTGGCCAAAAAATCTGTCACTCGATGACTCTCAATGGGGCCTAAAAGGGCTAAGTTTTGTCCTAAAATTTGAGGCCCCACTCTCACTCAATTCGAAGTCGGAAGTTCCAGTGGCCTAAGTTTGTATCAAGTCTATCCGGACTTAGTCTGATGAACGACAAGGGGTTTCAGGGGAATATCATATTAACCGATAACTAACCAAGTGAATACCTACGCCCGGGTCCAGTATTTGGACCGATCAATAAAGTCACATGCTCAGATTCATTACAAACGTAGACAGCGGGAAATCTAGCACAAATCAAAGACGATTGTAAGAAACATTTTTTTATTAATAAATGAAGACTACAAAAGCCGACGAGGGGTCCTTACAAAGAACAAAGAAGCAAAAAAATAACATCTAAAAGTCTAATCTACTCTCGGAGGTACATCCTGTCACGACCCAAATCGATGGGCCGCAACGGGCACCCGATACCTTACTCAACCGATTACCAGCATAATGTATCTTTCATATCAACCTATCATAGGTAAAGAACCGGAGTAAAGCATGAGGAAATATAAACTTATACATATGAAGTTTGGGCATATAAGGCCGGCGTAATTCTTTATATACTCGAAACATAGGCCGACACGGCCATACAAGTATCCATATACATGGCATATGTCTACAAGCCTCTAAGAATATATAATATCATAAAGGTAGGGCCAGAGCCCTGCCATACCAATCAATGCATATACTAATCATACTGACTAAATAAGCAACTCCGGAGCAAATTGAGCGCACCTACATCTTCTGCTGAGCTGATAGACTACTTGGAGGACTCTCGACATGTCTATCAGGACCTGCGGGCATGAAATGCATCATCCCCCGACAAAAGGGACGTTAGTACGAATAATGTACTAAGTATGTAAGGCACATAAATAAGTTCATAAAAAGACATAGAAGTAATATAGAGTACATGACTCAACATGTAAGTCTGGAAAACTTAGTAACTCATGAAATACTTATAGTTTCATGCATATGCGTATGAATGTCATGTCGTGCATAGGTACATGTTTCATAACATCATCATCCTCTTAGAGCATCCTATCATATCATCTCGGCCACTGTGGGCAAAATCATTAACATATACCAGCTGATCATGTGGTGTGCGTATATAACGCCGTAACCTTTTCCCATATCCCATATATATATATATATATATGTATATGGGATATGGAAAAAGGTTACGACGTTATATACGCACCTATACCAGCTGATCATGTGGTGGTGCATATATAACGCCGTAACCTTTTCCCATATCTCATATATATATATACATACATAGACGCGTATAAGATTTTTTTGGAATGCCATAAAAATTAATATGCCTTTCAGATAAAATTTGTCAAATACGTATGTTTCTGAGACCCATGAATAGAAGATATAAAAATAATTCACATGGGAAACCAAGAATATAGACACCCCTAGTATTTCTATGAATAGAGCCATTTATAAAAGTTGCGTATTTTGCTCGTTTTATTTGCATCATATGGATTATGCCAAAAAGAAAGAAGGGATATCCTTAACATACCCGAGCCGGTTCTCGTGACAATCCCTCTAAAACACATTAATTGTGACAAAACACGTGACGGCAAGATCGGATTAAGGAAAAATCCGTATGATATTCTTAAGAAAGATTGTACCGGACTTTCATTGCTCTAGCCTTTCACGTTGGATCTTGTAAGATTTTAGAGAAAATTCACACCGGAACATTGTCATTTTCTCATTTTATTGGTGTAGGAATGTTATCTTGATTTTGAAATGTCTTTATGCTCCACTAAATAGGTCAATAATCCTTTACGTGTAATATGAAATGTCATTTAGCCTAGTGACTTATTTGCATAAATTGCCACATAGTATGATAGGTTAATGAGTCATTTTTGGATTTATGGGGTGCTTCCACGTGAGTGCCCCGTACTTATCAAATTTTCCATCCTTTTTTCTTACTCAATCCATTAATTCCCTCATTAGTCAAATATTTAACCAATTACCCACATAATTAAGAATTATCTCAAATTTCATAAAATGTTATTCCTTTTTAATACCTTTTATACATCATACTATCATGGCCATATGATACCTTTTATGGCACTAATCCATAAATACCGGGTATTATAACTCATACAATATTTTATCCCAAATTATCAAACATCGAGGAATTTAATTTTCTCATTTGCTTTCCATCTCTCTTTCATGAATATTCTCATAACTTGTTTGGAATAGCATAATACTTATAATCCCAAAATAATATCATTCTCGTGCTTACGTCGATTAACTTACGACGAAAAATTAGCGTAAAAAAATACGGGACGTAACATTTCATTTTCGAGCTCTCGTCAATTTATTTATGGCATACTTTCATATACGAAAATGCGGGGTGTAACATTATTCCCTCCTTTGGAACATTTGTCCTCGAATGTTGCCTGATGCACTTGTCATTTTCATAACTCACAGTTCTTGTGAATACTTTAGTACTCCTCTTGCCATTTAGGCAACTATTTTGTGAATGAATCCCAGAGGACAGGGCTCCCCCCTTTAGCCCTCTTTCTCGCACCATGACTTTTAGTCAGAATCCTTCTAATCTCGTAACTGTTGATACCTTCTATTATGCAGCTTGTACGACTCTAAACTTGTAAGTGTGGCTATGCGACTTTTCATTTTTTTTCTCCAGTTTTTAGCAAATCTCTAGGCCTCACTTTATCTACAAAGCTTGACAAGATGTTTGTCACGCCCCAAACCTAGGAGGCATGGTTGGCACCCGGTGCTGTAGTGGCCCGAGTGAAACACTCTGTAACTCATTCATTCTTTTTGTAATTATCATGGGCCTACGTGGCCACAATTCACATTGTACAATTGTAAGTGGAAAACTTTGTATCACTGAACCATCTTACTTAAAATATGAATACATATGGGCCGTCAAGGCCTCTGACATACTGTACAAACTCAACCTCTCTCTACAAAGCCTCTAAGATTATTTGACATCAAATGGGACGGGGTACCGACCTACCCATAAGTCTGTAGCAAAATTCTGATACGATGACTCATAGACTCGGTTGCACTCCGAATGAGGTGGAGTCTTACCGATCCTCCGCTGAATGCTAACCTTGTCTACTATGGGGGCTCGTCAAACTGATTGTCTATAACTGCAGGCATGAATGCACTATCCCCAACAAAAGTACGTCAGTATGAATAATGTACCGAGTATGTAAGGCGGAACCGAGACATAACAGTAAATCAACATTAATTAAGGACATGGAAGAAACATAAAGTAAAGAACTCAACCTGTAAGTGTGGATAGCTCTATAAATCATGAAGTATTTATAGTATCATGCATATACGTATAAATTTCATGTAATGCATAGGTCTATACATACATAAAATCATAAAGCCTCTGAGGGCATTCCATCATATCATCTCAACCACTGTGGGAAACATCATCATCGTATATCAGTTGATCATGTGGTAATGCGTAGATAACACCGTAACCTTTTTCCATATCCCATACACATATATATACATATATATATATATATATATATATATATATATATATATATGCGTATATAACGCCATCTGAGTCATATTTCAGCTACTAGGGGCAACATCATCATCGTATAATAGTTGATCAGGTGGTGGTGCGTATATAATACCGTAACCTTTTCCCATATCCCATATAAATATAAATACATATATACCCATATATAACGCCGTTTGAGTCTTAGGTAAATGCACATGTAAATGAATGCAATGCATGAGAAGTACGTTAATAAAATCTTTCGGAATGTCATAAGACCATTATGCCTTTGAATAATATCATGAAATAAAATTTTTATCAACTTACGTATTTTCTGAGACCTATGAACTCAAATGATAGAATAATATGACACATGTGAAACCAAGAACATAAGCATCTCTAGTATTTTTATTAATAGAGTCATTTATGAAAATTGTGCATTTACTCGTTTCGTTTGTTCCGTATCAAACCAAAACAAAGAAGGAATAGCCTTAACATACCTGAACGATTCTCTTATTACTTTGTGTACCATGCTACCTCATAAATTTTCAACGCTCCACGACTGAAGGTTGGGTGCCTCACTTTCAAATAAAGGTGAAGTATTTCATAAAAGTTCTATGCAATTACTTCCTTATTCAGTTAATAACTTCTGGTTGAAGCCCTACATGAATTTTGTTTTACGACAATAAAGATTGAGAAGCAATGAAATCATTAGCAGATAATGTAGTAGCTTACTAGCTTAATACTCTATTAAAGTAATGTGAAATAAAATTACTACTCCCTATTTACTATTTTGTTCCACACAATCACTATTTCAAAAGTCAATCAAATAACTTTTTCTTTGACTACACTTATCTTCTTCATTTTTTTATAAGTACATTTAATTATCCAAAATCCAATTACAATAGTACTCTTCCGTATATTGCAAATTTTATTTTCTGCTAAGAAAGTACCTCAATATTAGGCTGTCGAATATTTGAAGCATAAAATAAGCGCAATTTAAACTTCTTGACCTTGTAAGGTTGATCACTTGCAGTTCGAACTGGCATGTCGATATTGTTGAAATTGCAGAAAGGAGAAAGCAATTGGATGAATCTTGGTCACAACAAGTTTTACTAGTTTCTCTAGAACTTCACTTTAACATTTTCCATTAGTAATTGCATCAAATCTCTTCTTACTTATCAGTAAAGAGACCAAGAACTTGTACATGTAAACAAGGCATTTCATGCCTTACGACTCATCATGACCTATTAGTGCCATTTTCGCTTAGATTGATGCCAAGTGGAGCCCCAAAAAAAGATTTTTGTCCACTTAATCATAATTATTCCCACAATTAATCAATTATCTATATAATTGAGAATTATCTCAACTTACTTAAAATACTACTCACTTTTAACACACTTTATATAACTTAGTATCATGGTTATGTGGTACCATATAAAATAAATATATACACTACTATTTCATTAAAACGTCCATGTTAAAAAAAACACATATTTTCTTAATTTATAATTTTTCTAATCTCATATAAAGAGTATAAATTTTGTACACTTAATTTTTGAAATGGTATAAAGATAACTTTCTTTTCATGTGAGAAAATAATTTCTATCTATATAATAAAAAAAGTCTCATAAATAAAAATCACGTTAGAAGGGTACGTAAATCTCACACATTATTATCAAATGGAGGAACAAAAAAAAAACTCCGAATATTCCATTTTTATATGATACTTTTATTCTTACTATTCTTTAAAAAAATGGTACTATCACATATGTGAAAGATCTTTAACTTGAAAATATATTTATTTCACCTTTATATTAAATATACTTAAAATCATAAAGATATCATGACACGTTTAAAATTACAAATTCTAAGTGGAAATGTTATGATATGTTTAAAATTATAAATTCTAAGTAGAGTAATACTTTTGATACATGCAAAAATATTTCTTAAGCATCTAGTTCTAGCAACTAAACAAATAATTACTATGGAGTATCATAAAATGGAACAAGAGGTATTAAAAAAAATAATATTGATGTTACAAAACTTACTGGGTGTAAAATTTGCAAACTTTTCACTAAGGTCTCCTCTGTAAATTAAACATAAAACCCAAACTAAATCTGAAGTCTTGACTATTCACAACTTTTTGTACTTGAGTATCTTGTATCTTCTTCACATTTACTTTACCTAACTCACTTTTCAATCTCGCATCGTATCTTCTTTCCTTTTCATAACCTCCCTTCCACATAGATAGAAATTACATATACGCTTTAAAGCTCTATTGCAATAGCACCTCTGGTGCATATAAAATCTGGCAAAAGCTTCATATAAATTTCTTACGACTCAGTTCTATTGCACGATCTGGAAATAAAAAGAAGGTAACATTTTCGAAATGCCCTATAGCCTCTCAATTATAAATGTAGCGCGCAACACACCCATAAGTGAGACTCTACTAGGCACGGCTTTGTAGACTCCCTAGGATACGAACTGCTCTGATATCACTTTTGTCACGCCCCAAACCTGGGAGGCGTGGTTGGCCGTGCTGTAGTTGCCCGAGCGAACCACTCTGTAACTCATTCATTCCTTTTGTAATTATCATGGGACTACATGGCCACAATTCATAATGTGCAATTGTAAGTGGAAAACATTGTATCATTGAACCATCTTACTTAAAATATGAATACATATGGGTCATCAAGGCCTCTGACATACTGTAGAAACTGTACCTCTGTCTACGAACTAAAATTATTTGACTTCAAATGGGATGGGGTACCGACCTACCCATATGTCTGTAGCAAAATTCTGATACGATGACTCATAGACTCGGCTACACTCTGAATGAGGTGGAGTCTTATCGATCTTTCGCTAAGTGCTAACCTCGTCTACTATGGGGGCTCGCCAAACTGATTGTCTATAACTACAGGCATGAATGCAACATCCCTAACAAAAGGACGTCAGTAGAATAATGTACCGAGTATGCAAGGCGAAACCGAGACATAACAGTAAGTCAACATTAATGAAGGACATGGAAGAAACATAGAATAAATAACTCAACCTGTAAGTGTGGATAGCTTTGTAAATCATGAAATATTTATAGTATCATGCATATGTGTATAAATGTCATGTAATGCATAGGTATGTACGTACATAACTTTATAGAGCCTCTGAGGGTATCCCATCATATCATCTTAGCCATTGTGGGCAACATCATCATCGTATACCAGTTGATCAGGTGGTGATGCGTATATAATGCCGTAACCTTTTCCCATATCCCATATATATATATATATATATATATATATATATATATATATATATCGCATATATAACGCTGTTTGAGTGATATTTCAGCCACTATGGGCAACATCATCATCGAATACCAACTGATCAGGTGGTGGTGCGTATATAACGCCGTAACCTTTTTCCAAATCCCATATACATATAAATACATATATACGCGTATATAACACCGTCTGAGTCTTGAGTAAATGCAAATGTAAATGAATGCAATGCATGAGAAGTACATTAATAAAATCTTTTGGAATGTCATAAGACCATTATGCCTTCGAGTAATACCATGAAATAAAATTTTATCAACTTACATTTTTTCCGAGACCCATGAACACAGATGATAGAATAATATGACACATGGGGAACCAAGAACATAAGAATCTCTAGTATTTCTATGAATAGAGCCATTTGTGGAAATTGTGCATTTACTTATTTCGTTTGTACCGTATGGATCATGCCAAAAGAAAGAAGGGATAGCCATACCTGAATTCATTCTCTTATTACTTTGTATACCATCCTACCTCATATATTTTCGACGCTCCACGACTGAAGGTTGGGTGCCTCACTTTCAAATCTAGGTGAAGTATTTCATAAAAGTACTATGCAATTGCTTCCTTATTCAATTAATAACTTTTGGTTGAAGCACTACATGAATTTAGTTTTACAACAATAAAGATTGAGAAGCAATGAAATTATTATGAAATGATGTAGTAGCTTAGCTTAATACTCCATTAAAGTAATGTGAAATAAAATTACTACTCCCTATTTCCCATTTTGTTCCACACAATCACTATTTCAAGAATCAATCAAATAACTTTTTCTTTGACTATATTTATCTTCTTCATTTTTTTATAAATACATTTAATTATCCAAAATCCAATTATAGTAGTATTCTTTCGTATACTGTAAATTTTATTTTCTGCTAAGAAAGTACCTCAATATTAGGCTGTCGAATATTTGAAGCATAAAATAAGCGCAATTTAAACTTCTTGATCCTGTAAGGTTGATCACTTGCAGTTCGAACTGACACGTCGATATTGGTGAAATTGTAGAAAGGAGAAAGCAATTGGATGAATCTTGGTCACAACAAGTTTTACTACTTTCTCCGGGACATCACTTTAACATATCCAATTAGTGTCCATTTCCTATTTAACCTTGGTGTCCATTTCCTATTTAGCCTTTTATCTCATAATATTTTATTCCTATCATATGAATCATAACTTACTCTGTAATAGGTTGGGTTTAGTTGTCTTGGATTTTTTACTCCTGATGTGCTTGGTTTATCCTCGGTCATATCTCCTATATTTATTTCTGGATTTGTTTTCCACTTTGCGGGCTGTAGAATTACTGCAGAGTGAGGCAGAAATGGGGCAAGTTTGGATGCCCTTTTGTGGTCGATTATTCGACCACAGAACATGTCTGCACTACATTGGGTGCCCTGAGGGTCATTTTGTGACCCATTTCGTGATCGCTGGAAGCATTGTGCGGTCGCATATGCGACCACATAATATGTTCTAGAGCTTGATTTTTGGTTTTTTATAACCCAACTCTACTTCGTTAGATAGACACAATGGACCATTTTTGAGCTAAAATCCTATACTTTTAGAGTGAGAGAGTGCCCTAGAGTGGGAGAGTGATCTCCAATAATTTGTTCTTCAATTCTTGCTCCAATATTGGAAGATTTACAAGGAAAGCTCACTAGGTCTTCATCTAAGAGGTAAGATTCTACACCCTAGCCCTTAATTTCGAATTTTAACTAAAGATCGGTAATTAGCAAGACAATTCTTGGGTATGGGAGTTGTTTATTTTGCATGCATGTGTTATCAAATGGTGTAGTAAGATTGTTGAGCAAAAAATGGTAAAGAAAGGGTTGCGGGATGATGGAATCCACCATAAAACGACCTTGAAACCTTAATGCTCACCTAGTGTTTGATAAAATGCTCAAATGAGCTAGAACCATTATCATCTTACTAATTTTGGTTGAATTTGTTATATTTCTAAAATAGACTGAAGTCGCTAACAATTCCGAAATATTTTAGAGTTTAAGGAAGCTCAATTTATGTATGTTGTCCAAACTCCTTTCTTAGAATTGAATCTCATGGTGTTCATGTAAGTTATGTAAGACCCGAGTTGGTCATTTTAAAATTGGCTATTCTGAGTAAACTTGTGTTGAAAGATATATGTTCAATATTTGATCCAAATGCTTTTATCATTTGAGAATGTGTTAAAAGTGTGGGATGTGTGTTAAGAATGTTACGACTTCAAGTCAAGTTTGAACAAAGGTTATTGTCACGACCCAAACCGATGGGCCGCGACGGGCACCCCGTACGTTAATCAATCGAGTACCAACATAACTTATCCTTTCATGCCATACTATCATAGATAACTAAGCCTAAAGGATGCCGTGAGATAAGTAGAATAAACATGTGATACCAACTTATACACAAGGCATACAGTCCTATAAGGCCAAAATAACCACTCGTACACTAAACATAGGCTGACAAGGCCATACAATCTTTTATGTACATGACATACGTCTGCAAGTCTCAAATAGTACATATTTATCATAAGGTCGGGATAGAGTCTCGCCATACCAAACAATACACATCTAAATCATACTAACCAAACAAGCAACTCCGAAGCAAAAGGAGCGCACCAACATCTTCGCTGAGCTGATAGCCTACTTGGAGGGTTCTCGACTTGTCTATCGGGACTTGAGGGCATGAAAAGTTGTATCCCCAGGAAAAATGGACGTCAATAAAAATAACGTATCGAGTATGTAAGGAATGAAAATCGGTAAATAATAGACATGAGAGAAATATGGAGTAAAAGACTCGACATGTACGTTAGCATAGCTCTGTGAATCATTTCATTTTTATAATGTAATGCATATGCGTATAAATGTCATACAATGTATGGGTATATGTGTTCATAACATTATCAAGCCTCTGAGGGCATCCCATCATATAATCTCGGCCACTGTTGGCAAATCGTCAACATATACCAGCTGATCAGGTGGTGCTGCATATATAACGCCATAACCTTTTCCCATATATATATATATATATGTATATATATATATATATATGTATGTATATGTATATATATATATATATGTATATGTATATGTATGTATGTATATATATATATATATGTATGTATATGTATATGTATATATGTATATGCGTATATAACGTTATCTGGTCATGGGTCAATGTACATGAATGCAATGCATGAGAAGTACGTCAATAAAATATCTTGGAGTGTCAAAAGACCATTATGCCTTTGAATAATATCATGAAGTGAACTTTTTCAACTTTTTCAATATCATAAATTGAACAAAGGTTATTGTCACGACCCAAACCGATGGGCCGCGACGGGCACCCCGTACGTTAATCAATCGAGTACCAACATAACTTATCCTTTCATGCCATACTATCATAGATAACTAAGCCGAAAGGATGCCGTGAGATAAGTAGAATAAACATGTGATACCAACTTATACACAAGGCATACGGTCCTATAAGGCCAAAATAACCACTCGTACACTAAACATAGGATGACAAGGCATACAATCTTTTATGTACATGACATACGTCTGCAAGTCTCAAATAGTACATATTTATCATAAGGTCGGGATAGAGTCTCGCCATACCAAACAATACACATCTAAATCATACTAACCAAACAAGCAACTCCGAAGCAAAAGGAGCGCACCAACATCTTCGCTGAGCTGATAGCCTACTTGGAGGGTTCTCGACTTGTCTATCGGGACTTGAGGGCATGAAAAGTTGTATCCCTAGGAAAAATGGACGTCAATAAAAATAACGTATCGAGTATGTAAGGAATGAAAATCGGTAAATAATAGACATGAGAGAAATATGGAGTAAAAGACTCGACATGTACGTTAGCATAGCTCTGTGAAACATTTCATTTTTATAATGTAATGCATATGCGTATAAATGTCATACAATGTATGGGTATATGTGTTCATAACATTATCAAGCCTCTGAGGGCATCCCATCATATAATCTCGGCCACTGTGGGCAAATCGTCAACATATACCAGCTGATCAGGTGGTGCTGCATATATAACGCCATAACCTTTTCCCATATATATATATATATGTATGTATATATATATGTATATGTATATGTATGTATATATATATATATGTATATGTATGTATGTATATATATATATATATATGTATATGTATACGTATGTATGTATATATATATATATATATGTATGTATATGTATATGTATATATGTATATGCGTATATAACGTTATCTGGTCATGGGTCAATGTACATGAATGCAATGCATGAGAAGTACGTCAATAAAATATCTTGGAGTGTCAAAAGACCATTATGCCTTTGAATAATATCATGAAGTGAACTTTTTCAACTTACATATTTTTTTGAGGACCATGAACTGAGGATAGAATAATATGACACATGGAGAATCAAGAACATAAGCATCTCTAGCATTTCTATGAATAGAGTCATTTTTGCGCATTTACTCTATGAAAGAAGGGATAGACTTAACATACCTGGAGTAGGGAAAAATCTGTAAGATATTCTTGAGAAGGATTGCACCGTACATCCTTAGAATTGCAAAATCCCGTTATTATTACGCAGTGCAATTTTGTATGAATTTGGTTGTAAATCTAAGAATTGTCGCAGGTTTCAAGTATTGTAACGTAAAGTCTTATATTAACTTCAAGAATTCCATCACATTATTCCTTGACTTTCCTCTCTTTATATTTCCTTTTAATAAATGAGTTGTATAGCCTTTAAAGACAAGATAGAGATGACTACAATCATCACTTCCTACGTGTAAAAAATGCCTTAAGATTTGTTGTCCATGTGCCCACTAGTTAACTTGTCTAAAGACAAGTCATTTAAGTGTTACCCCATCTGCTGCCACGTGGGAATATTTGTCCCCACCTACAATTATCCACAAATCCTTAATTACATGGTTAATCTCCCATTAAATCAATAATTAACCAATTACCCACATAATTAATAATTGTCTCAAATTACTGAAAATATTACTCCTTTTTAATACACTTTATACATCATATTATCATGGCCATGTGGTACTTTGTATGGTACTAGTTCATAAATATCGGGTATTAACGTTCGGCCCATATTTTATCCCAACATGCTAAACTTGGACGAAAATTCATTTTCTTTGACTTGCTTCCCCTCTCACCTTCACGAATTTACTCATCACTTGATTGAAATAGCATAATCCTTATAATCTTCAAATAGTCTTTTCTTTGGACTGATGTCAATTACCTTACAACAAATTCAACGTACAATACTACAGGTGAAACATCGTCATAATTTAATACTGCGCATCATAACATCATTGTAATATCATACTGGGGACGTAATATTGACGTAATATTACGGGGCGTAACATCATTCCCCCCTTTGGAACATTCATCCTCGAATGTTGACTGATGCTATTATCATTTTTATAAATTAAAGCTCTTATGAATAAATCCAAAGGTTAGGGCATTTCCCTCTTTAGGCCTCTTTCCCACGCCATGACTTGTGATCGAATTCCTTCCAATATCGTAACTGCTGCTACATTCTATCATGCAGCCTCTACGATACTGACCTTGTAAGTATGCCTATTCGACTCTTCTCTCCTGTTTCCTCCAGCTTTTAGCCAATCTCTAGGCCTTACTTTGTAAAAATATACAAGACTTAATAGAATGCCTCTCTAGGCATCTATAGGTGTACTGAAGTCTTCCGTCGGTACTTTGTAGAACATGCGAGTATGGCCATATCTTATTTCATAGATCTGTCTATCCATTCGTATGACATTACTGCATTTACGTAGGTCATAATACACCATAATTCTTACTTCGATTTATTGTTACCGAGGTCTGCAACAAACCCCATGTTACTTTCATTGCTTAGCCTTAAGACAGATGGACTAATCTTATCTCATATTGTTGAAGTTTTATCCATGTATTGTTGATTCATCATCTACAACTGATAACTTGATCTTTTATGTAATACCTCTGCTAGGGCTCGCGTCTCATCGGGGACATCTGGAGTGATTAGATTGATCCACCTAGGGGTGATACTATACTTCCATAACCGTACTTTATAAGGTAATTGATTATAATAGTAAGGTATATAAGGTATGTGAAAAGTGAGTACTATTTTAAGTAAGTGGAATAATTCTCAATTTTACGGGTAATTGATTAATTACCGGGTAACGGGACACTACCTAATTAATTGGGGATATATTTGGATAAGATTAATCCCCCTACCCCCACAAAAATGTGGCAGCCATTAAACTAACCAAACAAAGTGACTAAGAGTCCAATTTGCTTAGGTGGCAACATGCCATAATGAAGACACCCCACTTTCTTATACTTTATATATAATCAAAGTACTAGCATTCTTAATATCAGGAAAAATAAGCCATTTTGAAAAGCTTTTAACAAAGCTTCACTTCCTATGTATTGAATAAAAAGACACAGATCATAACATTAGCCATTTCTTACAAATTAGAGCTTAGGAATGAATAGTTAAGAAGTCTACAAAAACATGCAATTCTTATGAAATCCCCAACGAAGTTCTGGTCTAAACACTTCATTAGCAACGTGATTTCTTGCAATTGAATTCTCCTACAAGAATATTATACTGATTTTTCCCTACTCCATGTATGTTAAGGCTATCCCTTCATTCTTTTGGCAGATTCATACGATACAAATGAAACGTGCGAATGCACAATTTCCATATATGACTCTATTCATAGAAATATTAGAGATGCCTATATTATTGATTCCCCATGTGTCATATTATTCTATCATCTATTCATGTGTCTCAGACAAATACGAGCTTTATGATATTACTCAAAGGTAAAATGGTCATATGACATTCCAAAAGAATTTTATTAACGTAATTCTCATGCACTTTATTCATTTATATGTACATTGACCCATGACCAGATGGTGTTATATACGCATATATATGAATGTATATATATGTATATGGGATATGGGAAAATGTTACGGCGTTATATATGCACCACCACCTGATAAACTGGTATACGTTGATGATTTTTCCCATAGTGGCCAAGATGATATGATGGGATGCCCTCAGAGGTTTATGATGTTATGAAACATGTACCTGTGCATGACATGACATTTATACGCATATGCATGGTATTATAATTGTTTCATGATTTACAAAGTTACTCAGACTTACAGGTTGAGTCATTTACTCTATATTTCTTCCATATACATTATTCGTACTTATTTATGTGCCTTACATACTCAATACATTTATGCACTTATTTATGTGCCTTACATACTCAATACATTATTCGTACTGACATCCCTTTTTACTTGGGGACGCTGCGTTTCATGCCTGCAGGTCCCGATAGATAGGTCGAGAGCCCTTCAAGTAGACCATCAGCTCAGCGGAATATGTTGGTGCGCTCCATTTGCTTCAGAGTTGCTTGTTTGGTTAGTATGATCTAGAAGTGCATTTTTTGGTATGGTGGGACTCTTTCCAGACCTTTATGAAGATTATGTATTCTTAGAGGCTTGTAGACAGATGTCATGTACATAAAGAATTGTATGGCCTTATCGGACTATGTTCAGTTTACAAGTGGTTATTTTGATCTTATAGGCCGTATGTCTTATGCATAAGTTAGCATCACATGTTGTATTCTACTTATCTCATGGCCGCCTTCTAGCTCAGTTATATATGATAGTATGACATGAAAGATGCGTTATGTTGGTGCTCGGTTAAGTAAGGTACTGGGTGCCCGTCTCGGCCCATTGGTTTTAGCCATGATAAAAGTGGTATCAGAGCAGTTCTGTCCTAGGGAGTCTACAATCCGTGTCTAGTAAAGTCTTATTTATGGGTGTGTCGCGCACCACACTTATAAGAAGGAGGCTTCGGGGCATTTAGGATTGTTACTATTCCTTCTTACTCTAGATCGTGTGGTAGAGCTAATTTATAAGAATTCAAACTCCTAGCTTTTATTTTATCTATAAAATGACGATACCTTCAGTTGGTAAGAGATTTAATGCGGCTATGGAAGAGTTGAGTCAAAGTAACTCAATTTCTGATGATGCTTATGATGAGAAAATATAAGGTCTTCAGCAGATCATATGTGTACTAAGACGTGTAAGCCTCTTGATAAGGAGCCTTAAGGCAAGAATATCTATCCACCTTTATGGTGAAAGACAATGAGAGATGCAGAAGATAAATACAAATTTCAACAAGTAAAAGAAGCAAGGTGAAAGAGGGTATGAGGAACCCAATTAATGAATATTATTCTTATTTACCATTGAGGAAGAGAGATATAAGCATTTTGAGTTACCTTCAAAAGTACCAGATGTATGTATAATAGGCCACAGCGATCTAAGTTATGATTTTTGAGAGCTAATAAATATGGTTCAAGAGAAGGACATAATATCACGATCCGACTAGGGTTAGAGTGACCCAAAATAGTGAATGGATTGTTTGCTTTAGTTGATATTTCTAAAGGATATTGCATATGTGCTAATTGATTTCCTTGTGAGACACCTAGATGGTGCACCCTAAAATAGTACATCTAGATATGAGCATTGGAAGCCTTGAAGGAATAAATATTACCTTAGTGTGGCTCTCGTGCCCGGTACAGAATAAATGTTAGGCAATTAGAAGAGCCAAGGGATGGAGCAAGGGGAGCCAAAAGCAAAAGAATGTTTTGATCGAGGTTTCAAAGTAAAGCAATAGACCTAAATGAATAGCATGGAATAAGAAGAGAGTTAATAAAGCATTATGAGTAAGATGTGATACATGGATGATAAAGGTAGTTCAAAAAAATGATGACAGTATTACGAAGTCTACAGTCAAGTGAAGGAAAAGACGAAAGATGACATGCCTTGAGACAATAAAAAAAATATAGAGCATAAAGTCATATACTCATTTTGAGAAATAAGTTCGCAACTCTAATGTGATTAACAGAAGGAAAATTTAGACCCCAGATTAATAGAAATCAATATGGACTGGTGAACAAGATAAACTAAACACGAATTAGGTACTGAGTGATTTGATAATAGTCAGCATCATGAGAATTATATATTGTGTTCCGGCAATAATAGAATGGACAACAAAAGAAGATCCATGACTAATTCAGAGGATGGTCATTCAGGAAAATGTTTCCCTAAAGCACGCAATGTGAGCAAATTTAAGCTTAAGGGACTATATGTGCCACTTACGCTAAGTGCCACCATTGTGAGTGAGGAATTTTGTTATCCTTAGTATAGAAAGATTACCGCAAGGCGAGTAAGGATTATTGATGATGTGAAAAGATGCCAAAGATGAAAAGGTAAAACATCTATAGGTAGGTTATCGCAACTCCAACTCTTAGTACTCCCCTAAAGGAGGGAATATGGAATGGTGTGGCATTAAGTCAGAATTAAGTGGGTCTAGTAACTATGGAATGATAAATGAAGAATCCAATAAAATGAGAAAGTGATGAGATTGCACTTATTAAAATGCTACATATATGCTACGATTCCAGAACATTATGTAAGCACGGCTCCAAGAAAAGGAAGTAAGGGTTCCTGCCTAGGATGTTTTTGATAAATAAGGAGTAAGTAAGACAAAGGAAATAACCCAAGAAAGATTACATGGAACATGGATATGAGAAAGGGCCAATGAGTAGTTAATAGTTGATTAAGGAAGAGCCTGGTTATGGCTAAATAGGAGGTTACAAATGAGTCACCAGATCGTGCAAGATAAAAATACTACAACCCAATATAGTGAATTCAGCCTCACAGTAATTTCACTGTAATACATAAAAAATATTCAGTTATCTATGATAGTATGACATGAAAAGATGTGTTATGTTTGTGCTCAGTTGAGTAAGGTACTTGGTGCCCGTCTCGGCCCATTGGTTTGGGTCGTGACATTTCCAAACTGGCACCCCTTTCTTTTGGGTGCTATGTTCATGCCCATTGGTGCAGATAGACCCTGTGTTGTCCCTCCCCTAGTAGGATGTTTATCCCAGCTGTTGGTCATTGGACTCCACTTCTTTAGAGTAGTTGTTCAGAAGTCAATAGGTACTAAAGTGTATGTTCTAGATATTTATGGTACGGTGGGGCCCTATCCTGATCAAGTCATGTACTATTTTTTGGCACTCTTAGAGGCTTGCAAACTATTGTTGGTTTGTATGTAAAAATGTTGATGTTTGCTTTCATAGTCAGGTCTGTACATTTTAAATTTCCAGTATTACTTTTTTAAGGACTCGTTGGCCCAGGTTTTATGGTTAAATAAGTGTAAACATGCACGCCGGTTCGCACGGGCCTTCGGGCGTCGTGTGTCGGTCGCACCTCTGTATGTCCCCATAAAATTTCACCTAGAACCCGGGGTTTCATTGTGCCAAGGTAAACTTTTTGGGTTTTACAGTGTGTCAGGGAGTTGGAAGAAATTTTCTTGCAGAACAGGCCAGTTCTGCAGTCCACTATGCGGCCGCAAAATCAATTTGCGTACCACAGCAGAATGGAACAGATGCATAATCATTTTGCGAGACACACTATTTACCGTGAAAATTGTAACAACAATTATATTTGTAAATGAGATTCTAAAAATATGTGATCTATTTTTATGCTAGTTGTTAGAGAAGTTGATGCTAAGAGTATGAATTTTAACGAAGAGATACAAGCTAAAACGGGGCAATAATCAAACCCAGGGGCTTGCCGCCCGAGCCTCAGACTGGTCGATGAAGAAGCCTCGGGGTCAATATCCGGCTCAAGCTCGAGCTATTGGGGGTAGTTGGGAATGGGATAACAGTTAAGGTATGAACAAATAAGGCGCATTGTGGCCAATGCCAAGCAATAAATGAAGAATAAGTATGAAAGTAATAATTGCCAAAGAGGGCCTAGAGTGAGTAAGAACGAGTAAGTTACAGAGAAGAAAGAGAGAGAGAGATATTATTGATCTTGTGTAGTGTAGTTTGAGCCACAACAACCTCTTAGAAAGTGGTATGGATTCCCTTTATAAATGAGAGGGAATACAATATAGTACAAAGTGCATTAAATGTAAAGATATAGGGATATGACGGCTAGGCACGATGCTAAACTCTACTGATACTGGTTGCTCGCCTTGAGAATTCCCCACCCTCAGAATCTTTGTTGGGTCGCGGGCGAACCTCTGGGGAAGGAGCACGATAGTAGCCCTGCAGCCTCAAGATACTGATAGGACTCAAGCTTTGAACTATCATCTCGAGGTCATCATTGCCGTGACGTAAACCGTTTAAGTGCATTAAATGCCTTGTTCCAGAGAACTATGCAAGGCTACCGTCAGATGCGGTAATCGAAAAACCCACGAACTGCCATTGGCTTGTCTTTTCTACTTCCCCAGCGGTTCCTGTAAATGCATCGGTTGCTTGACACTTTCCACTTTCACCCCACTTCCAAGCTCACGAGTCAGAACTTTTGTATTTGACACTCTTTCATCTTTTTATAGAATGATTTTTTTCCATTGACATGGCTAGGACCTCTAGGATGGTTCCCCGATGGAACGACACTGCATCATCATCCCGATCGTCTAAGGAAGAAACAAAAGCGATTCCCTCTTTGGAAAAATGTACCCGACTGGATCTTGACATGTTAGAGGATTTTAATGTCGATGCCACTTCATCTATACCAGGATGGTGCGAGCATGTGTCCCGATGCGTGAGCGTCATGACCGATATTAGCAATGTGAGGGAGGAGTGCGATGGAGCGAGGGAGTTGGGGTGGAGATTCCTAGTCCCAACGATAATATAATTGATTCTAAGGCTAGCTTCCTTCACGTAAACACCTACCCAATTAACTTGGGTCCCGATAAATCTATTGAGTCCTCTCCCTTGGAGATAGACCTAGTTATCCTTGGTTTCTACGACCGATACCAAGTGATGCTTGGTCAGACCTACCCTTTTTGTTGGAGGATAGTGTTGATGCTTCGTCATTTCACCGAACGGGTTGAGGGTGAGATATTTACCCTCAATCTTCTGATCATGATGTACATCCCTCGATTGTTTCGAGGTTTAATCAGGCTCCACCATCGGTCCAAAAAATCTTTTTTCACGAGCGTCGACGAGGGAAAGGATAGAGGATGGATGAGCAGGTTTATCCGAGTATGGACCTCGGATATCATCTTGACCTAGAGGATTCCCTTTCCGGAGAGGTGGAATACCCGACATAAGCAATTTTTCCCTTAGCCGCTTTTCAACTATTTTTCCTTTCGAAATAATAATCTCTTCGTGCTTCCAGCAGCAGCCGCTTGGCACCCAAATGTGGTTCTAGATTTGTCGGGATGGATCGGGCGGTTGAATGATAAGTTCCCAAATTGCATTCGGCCTTGTACTGTCTTGGCCAAGAAGCGGTGGATGACCAAGAATCATGGTGAGGTTCCTTTACGGCCTATACATATTTTCTGTTTCTTTTTGAGCCCTTAGTTAAAGCGTCTTGCGGTTACTGTGCTGGTGCAGGTCTTGGCGAGAATATGCAGATGAGGCCACCTCCTAGTGGCAAAGTAGGGGCCTTGGAGCCCGACACGAGTAAGAAGAGGAAAAGTAGGGTAGCTTTTTTTCGTCTTGCGGCAAAGAAAACTAGGTGACTCGAGCATCGAGCCGCTACTGGGACTGCTGATTAAACCTCAGATGCGAAACCATGTCACTCGAGGATGATAATAGAAGCCCGCTAGAGAAGAAAACGAGGTAGAGTGCGAGAGACATGCATGCGCCTTGGCCAGAGGCTGGTGAGTCTAGAACGGTTGGCTCTGGTTGGGCTCGTGAGTCGGGGATCCTCGAAGAGGATGTTGATGTAGCTTCAAATCGTGCACTCGAATTCGATATAGCTTCCGCAAGGGGGACTACTGGCGTTGATCCTGAGGGGTCGGGGCTCGGAGCCTTCCAGGAGCTTTTAAGTCTCGTCAGGGGAACTGCGGGATGCTCACGGGTTGATCAGTACCACAACAGGGATTCATCTCAAAGGGGGAGACTTTATTGCCAACATCTTTGATGGTGTTATTGATAGAGCTGATCTCAATATTCCTGGTGCCATCAAAGCAGCGGAGAAGTTCATGCAATAGGTGATAGCCATTTCTTTCATCCTTGAGCATCATTCTTCGTCTTTCTAACTTATCCGCTATGCCGTAGTGTAAGGAGATGTACGATCATGCCATCCTTCGGCTCCACAGGGAGCTTTCTTATCATGAATAGGAGTGTGAGAAAGTTACTTCTAAGATATAGGATTCGGAGGCTCGCTCTGCCCGAGAAAGGAAAGAGCTGGGATAACTTCGGGCCGCTTTGGAACGGCGCTCTGGTAGAAGGCCGATCTTGCTGCTCAGGTACTTTGCCTTGCTTGTGCCTGACTTTTTATCCCGTATTAACCTATATTACATATTAATATATTTATTGGCTTACCCTTCTCACGTAGGTCGAGAAGAGTGGCGCACAGATTAATCAATTGAACGCGAAGATCTCCGGGCTGAGGGAGCAAAATAAAATAGCGGTCGAGGAGTTGGCGACATCCCGGGATCTTCTCAAGGATGCTCGAAGGGAGATTGCTGCTTTGGCCGCAGCTAAGTCTGAGGTCGAACAAAATGTTGCTACTTATCAGGAGGACGCGACAACGACACATAGAATAGCTCATGACATATCCATAGCAGTTGAGCAGAAACTAACCCAAGATATTGAGCATACTAAGGTAGAGGCAAGGAAAGAGACCCTGGAGGAAATCGGCGCTAGAAGTATTAACCCGTCAGCTGAGGAACTTGGGGCTAGAGGAGGAAGAACTGGCGCTTTTGGTTGCCCCCGATAAGGGCAAAAATAATAGTGACGAGGAGTAGTCTCCAATTCATTTTTGTATCCCTTCCTTTTCCCCTTGTATGCGGCCCCCCCGAGGAATGGATTGTGTAAAGGTGTTTTCTTTTTGACAATGTAAAAAAGGAGTTTTCATTTTGTCAGCCCTTTTCCTTGCCCCTTTGCTTTTGCCTCTCGATGTTGGCCCTTCGGGGCCTGCTCTTAGATCAAACGGGGCCCTAAAACTGGCCATGTCCAAGGGTTAAATCGATAGCTCCTCTCGAATTGATGTTCGTGACGTCGGGGGGCTCCCCGAGGTCCCATAGTTTTTTGAGTTACGTGGGGGCCGGAGTGATTCTACTAGTACACTTCCCTAGGAGAGGGTGACATTAACGTGGCCAGAAGTAATTGGCCCTCTTGGGTAGGCAGGCAGTTGTTGCTTTGCCCTTATATATTTGTTCATATGTCTCTTAAGTGGCGAATTTGCTATTCTTGATAAGGCTATCTCTTTTGTACAGCCTGCCGCTTTGTGCTAGTCATTTCGCTTCCCTATTGAGAAATGTTTTTCTCAAATCCTTACTTTCCCCCCCCCGTAGTTTGCCGTAGCCATGGCTTCTTCTTTTACGTCTGATCATCAGGTGGAGGGGAGTTTCTCCTGCATTCCATATTTGGTCGTTACCAGCGGCTCTCCTCCGATGTCAAGAGAGCGAGGCTCAAGATGCCCTGCCTCGAGGAAGGCTGTCACGCAGGGGAAACCTCCCAATGTTCTGGGCCATCAGGAGCATGTGTCGAGGATCATTTCATCAGTGAGGGATGAAAACTTCAAGATGATAAAAAAGATTACGGATGGGGGGAGGCACGATTTTGCAAGTACCTTCCCCCGAGGAGAGCGTTATGATATATGTTGAGGGATTTTTGAGCATATACACTCATGTTTTCATGCTGGGTTCACCCAACCGGGTCATGCTTGATTTCTGTCGGAGATATCAAGTAATGCTAGAACAGGTTCATCCCTCTCTTTGGAGAATAGTGCAGGCGATGAGATACTTTGCCGATAAGGCCATGATAGAATTTACCCTCAGCCATCTCGTGAGGTTGTATCGGCCATTGTGCTACCGGGGCCTGATTGCTCTTCAGAGTCGATCCACCCAAGCTCCTGTAATAGGCAACGAGGAGGATGAGGACCATGGATGGATGAATCGGTTCATTCAGATCCGAATGACTGATGTCATTCTTGGAGAATTTTTGCCATATCCTGAGAAATGGAAATTAACACGTAAGTGCCTCATATGAACTGTCTTCGTTTCGACCAGAGGTTGGATCCTTAACGATATAATTCTTTTCTTTATTTGTAGCAACTCATTGGTTTCGCGATGAGGTATCTGATTTAACCGAGTTCTCTCGTAAGCTGACAGCTTGCTCGATTTATGATAGGCGCCGGTGGCGAGATTTGTCAAAAGGGAGATGGAAGGCGAAGCATCATGATAGGTGCCCGGCGCTCTGCCTCCTAAGAAATGGCACCTTTCTTGCCAGCTTTTTTGAAACTATCGCAAGTGCCGGGAGTCCTTCCGAAGCGAGGTTGTGTCCTCTCGGTGAAGAGGAGAGATTGCTGGCCTCGGGATCAAGGAGTGCCGATAAAAGGAAAGATGTTCCGGGGTGCGAAAGGCTTAAAGTGAGGTGAATCCACCACAACGGTAAAGGAGGAGTGATTCGGTTGACTAGTAGCCTTCTGGAAGCGGTACAACATCGGACGTTGCTTCGGACTTCGGCGAGGCTCAACATTTTGGCCTTATGGTGAGTTTTGACTGCTGTAAGTATGTTCTGGACCCGCGCTTTTCCTTTCCCCCTCTTCTTTTTCTTTATTTGGCTTTCTTTCATAGGCCTTCGATAGGCTTAAAGCTGAGCTGCTTCGTTGCGAGGCCCCGTTGCGGGAGGCTCTGGATAGGGAGAAATCTCTCAAGCTTCTTTGTGTGGCAAAGGAAAGCGAGCTCATCTCCTTACAACATGTAGTGGACCAGAGCCGGGTACGAGAGGTCCGTTTGGAGAAACAGGTACCTTGCATTTCATGTTGGGTTGCACTCCCTTTCTATCTTGGCATCATGATGTTTTGTTGTTTCAATTGAAGGACAAGGCGGATGAACTGGGATAACTCTGGGGCGAGGTTGGCCGAGGAAAACGCTAATACACCGAGATGCAGGCGCATGCGAGTGCCCATTTTGTGGCCAAAGAGAGGGCTCAGGCCGGGGCTTCTACTCTTTAGGCACAAATCCAGACTGTTCGTGCAAACGATTCTGCTTGGGCGAAGATGATCGCAAGGCTTTCATCCGAGCTTTCGAGGGTGAAAACCGAGGTGGTAAATGTCCGAGCCAAGGTTGTGATGAGCAATACTAGTGTGAGATAGAAAATGGTGGCCTATTCGAGGAGCACTGCCGTTGCTAGAGCTAAGCTAAAGCGGGCCCTTGATTATGCAAGAAATAGCAAGGAATATGCGAGGTGTAGATCCCGAATGGAAATCCTAGAGGAGATTCATGCCAGGGGCTTTGATCTCTCGGGGGAGATTGAGAAATCCAAAGAGAGGAGTATGATGCCAAGTCCCTTCTATTCGATGCTGTGGATGGTAAGGAGGAGGCCATCAGGCCATAGTTGTCGAAGGGGGAACGTCTATTCCCTGTTTTCTTCTTTATGTATATATCTTTCATAATATGTCGTAGGTTGAGATTATGATTCACTTCTAGTATGTAAAATTAAGAGGGGGAAACCCGTAATTTGTATCTTCTGTACTCTTGTTCGTCAGGGTTTCAATCGGGTCGATTTGTCCTTTGGATTGATAGAAATCTCCGAACCTACAATATGGACCCGATGTTTATTAGGTTGGCGATAGTGTCTTTTATTTTTTTTGCCCTTAGGCTGCATACTTTAACCGTTTTTGGGTTCAGTCTCCGAGTCAGGCTCCGACTCAAGCTCAATTTACCCTCGAGTTTTACGTCTGCATGGGCTGGCGACAATGGCTCTTACGCCTTGGGTCGGAGCGACCTTTTATGTATGTGGCCCTTAGGCATGTATAGGTAACTATTTTGGATCCGGTCTCCAAATCGGGTTACGACTCGAGCTCACTTTAATCCTCAAGTTTTCAATTTTCAAGATGGCGATAGTGGATCTTACATTGTTGGTTGTTGTGACCTTTTAGTGTGGGGCGCTGAGGCTCATTTGGCTGGCGATAATGGCTCTTACCCTTTTTTCCCGTGGGCATATTGTAGGCTTTGTTTTCCTCTCGTTAAGGTCATTTGACATAATTTTTCCTGACCCGTCGTCGGTTCGGGATGAACCTTGATTTAAAGTTGTTAGCGGCAATGCTCGAGCACCTCGGAAGGTTTAGCTCATAGGATGAGTAGCTCGAAGCCTTGTGATTTGGAGCTGACATGGTCAAAGCTCGTTTGCCTGTTGATGGAAGCCTGCTTTAATCGGTTCTTTTTAAAGTAGATTCGAAGTAATGGTCTGCAATTTTGTTAGCTACGGTCGGGCGTCCCGTGTCGCGTTAATTTGGCTGGTCCAGCCATTTTGACCATTGCTATATGTGTTTGGACGGGGCCATTTTTGATCCCGAGGGATAGTTTAGGCGTCTACACCAAGGGTATGCCCTTTCGGGATTCTTACAAATGTGACGTATAGCCTAATCTTTGGTATTGAGTTTTATGCCTATAGTAAGGTCTTACAAAATTTTCATACCTGCTGAGGTCTTATAGTTTGTCATGGCAGTTGAAGTCTTATAGTTTGTCATGCCTATTGAGGTCTTACAGTTTGTCATGCCTATTGAGGTCTTGCAGTTTGTCATGCCTGTTGAGGTCTTATAGTTTGTCATGCTTGTTGAGGTCTTACAGTTTTGTTGCTATGTAAAATAGATCTTGCTAGACCGAGTCTCCCCACTCAGGTCATACGTCCTCAGGTTTTCCAGTATATGGTGAGTGACGATAGTCTCTGAGTCATCGAGTTTGCTTAGGCTCAAAGGTCGCTATTCGTGACTTCAGAATTGCCTCGTTGGGGTGCAAAATTATTGATGCTAAGTCTCCAAGTATTTCGGGACGTATTCGATGGGGGGACCCCTACCGTGAGCATGGTGAACTTTCTTGTGGAGTACGAGACGCTTTTGGTGAAAAATATTCTTTGATTGCTTGACGTGAGTACATGCCATTGGATTGCCATAAGCTAGGCTTATGTGGACACGGTTCGTTCGACCGTTTATCCTGGTAAATCATTTCCTATTGGAGCCTCGTTCGTCATTTCCCGGAACGGGGCTGATTGCAAAGAAAGTCTTGTAGGCTCATTGAATCCTTCTCGGGAAGTGCATGGACATTGCCTTGTTAAAAAGCCCTGCTTGTAAAAACCCGTTTCTGGATAAAAAATCGATTAAAGGAAAAGAGTGCAACGGACGCTTCGAAAACTCGGGATCCTCGAACCGGAGCGGCATCTCGATTGCCTTGGTCACTGGCCTACACAAAAGTTATTGTGAAGTAAAATATTGAAAGAGGGAGAGGTGATTATACCTTGGTGGCAACGGTGCTTTCGAGTTTTGGTGTTTGTTTGGCGGTTGCTATGCGGTCCTCTATTCGAATGCGTCTGGGGTGATCATCAAAGAATCGTGTGGACGACGTGTTGGGCTCGTCTACTTTGTTCCTTTTGGCCGTTTCTCTTTCTCGGGATTGATTTTTAGCTCGGTTGCTGAAAAATTCCCGAAGGTACCCGTTACCGAGCAGTTGGGCCACTTCCTCACGGAGCTGCATGCAATCCTCGGTTCAGTGCCCGTACGAGTTGTGAAACTCACAAATTAAATTTTAGTTCCTTTGGGAAGAATTCGAGTGTACTAGACTGGGCTATCTGGCATCCCTAATTTTGCTAATGGCGAACACGATGTCTGACACATCGATGTTGAAGTTGTACTCTGAAAGGCGAGGAGCCCCTATTGGCCTCGGTAAACCGTCGAAGCAACCTCTCTTGAGGGGTACCCGAAGGTCCTATCCTTGGTTTACCAATCAGTCGTTACGGGGCGGATTGCACTTTGGAGAGTTTCTCCAATCATCGGGGTATGGTTGGTACCTCTCTTTATTTGATCTTGGCTCCTTCGCCAAACATCTGCTCGGGTATACTGAGCCCGAAGGGGCTCCCAGCTGGTCGTCCTTGACCCTGATCTTTTAATGGTATCGGTTGTGGACGTCCGACCAAGTAACGGAGGGATCGATACTCGATCTGATTTTCTTTCAGCTACCTCGATGCCACCGAACTTCGTTCATTTAGGCCTTGAGTGAAGTCCTACACTACCCAGTTATCGGAGATCGGGGGTAGCTCCATTTGTTCTGCCTAAAAACGAGACACGAATTCTTGCAACATTTCGTTCTCCTTATGCATAATCTTGAATACGTGTCGGACTGCCTTGTTGCTACCTTGATGGCACCGGTGTGCGCCTTTACGCAGGAGTCCGCTAGCATGGCGAATTAATCAATAGAGTTGGGATCTAGGTTGTGGTACCACATCATGGCCCCCTTCGAGAGAATTTCTCCAAATTTCTTCAGTAGGACGGACTCGATCTCATCGTTTTTTATGTCGTTGCCCTTCACCGTGCATGTGTAGGCAGTAACGTTTTAGTTGGGATTCGAGGTCCCATTGTATTTTGGGAGTTCTGGAATTCTAAACTTCATTGAAATGGGTTTCAGAGCCACTTACTCTGGGAACGACCGTTTCACGAACTTCCTCGAATCTACACCTTTCAGGACCGGTGGCGCGCCCGGGATTTGGTCAGCTCTAATCTTATAAGTTTTGACCTTCTTATCATTGGCTGCTATCATTTTCTCACCTGACTCAATCCTCTTGGTGAGGTCCTCCGGCATTTTCATGATGGCAGGATCGCCTACCGATCTATCATTGCTTGACCTCTCCAGTACCCGTTCGGCTGGGGGAGTAATTTTCGGTGCTACTGTGCTGGGAGTCTTCGGATGGCTTTGCAACTTAGCGATAGCCAACTGTTGTGCCTACAACATTTCAAAAATATCGTGAAGACTAACATCATATTCTTCCCGGGCTGGGGTTCTTTGGGCTTCCTATCGGTCGCTTTGTCGTATTCTCCTGTCAGTGTGTGAGTTTTCGTCGACCTGTTCTATGTCTTGTGAATTTGCGTCCTCTAGAATTGGTCTAGGAGCGTTATCGGGATTCTTTGGGGGTGCGCCAACAGTCGGAACAGGCACGCTGTTTTCCCCGTGGTTTTCGAGGTTGTCGTTCTCGACTCTGTTTATCGAGCCATACATTTTGACCTAAAATCAAAGATCTCAAACAAGAAAAAACGAGAAAGATAACTTGTGTTTGTGTAATGAAACTAGCAACAAAATAATAAATATTATTTTTAGCTCCACGGTGGGCGCCGAACTATTTACCGTGAAAATGGTAACAATAATTAAATTTGTAAATGGGATTCTAAAAATACGTGATCTATTATTATGCTAGTTGTTGGAGCAGTTGATGCTAAGAGTATGAAGTTTAATGAAGAGATACAAGCTAAAACGAGGCAGTAATCAAACCCAGGGGCTGCTGCCCGAGCCTCGGACTGGTCAATGAAGAAGCCTCGGGGTCAATATTTGGCTCGAGCTCGAGGTATCGGGGGTAGTTGGGAATGGGATAACAGTTAAGGTATGATAAAATAAGGCTCTTTATGGCTAATGCTAAGCAATAAATGAAGAACAAGTATGAATGTAATAAATGCCAAGGAGGGCCTCGAGTGAGTAAGAATGAGTAAGTAAGAGAGAAGAAAGAGAGAGAGATATATTATTGGTCTTGTGTAGTGTAGTTGGAGCCACAACAGCCTCTTATAAAGTGGTATGGATTCCCTTTATATAGGAAAGGGAATACAATATAGTACGGAGTGCATTAAATGTAAAGATACAGGGATGGGACGGCTAGGCATGATGCTAGACTCTAATGATGCAGGTTGCTCGCCTCGGGAATTCCTTACCCTCGGAATGTTTGTTGGGTCGCGGGCGAACCTCGGGGGAGGGAGCTCGATCGTAGTCCTGTAGTATCGAGATATTGATATGACTCCTCGAATGCACCTTAGTGGCAAGAAATAGACTCCTCCGATTTCATCGTATATATACACAATTCGTCGCACATTCAACAAGAAGAATTATGGAGAGATACTTTGCGGCGCATTATGCGACTGCATAATTATTCTGCAGGCTGCATAACAACCACATACTTGACCAGGGCAAGAATATTTCTAGGACCATTTTTGTTGTCCCCTTTGCGGGCTACATACTCGTTTTGCGGTCCGGTCTGCAGCCGCATACCCATTTTCCTAAGCTTAAGTTTGGGAAAATTTTACTCTGCCGTGTTTTGAGAAATAGACTTAAGGGACCATTTTTGAAGGGGAATTTTGATATTTTAAGAGAGATAAGGAGGAGCTCCAACACCTTCCACTTCAATTACTTGCTTAAGCCTGGGAGAATTCACTGAGAAAGCTTGCAAAATTGTCTAATAAAGAGGTATAGTTGTAGCCCTATTCTTCAATTTCAAAATTTGGGTTGTGAATAGGTAATGGGGAAAATGGTTTTGAGAATAAGAGTTGCTTAATGATGAATGCATGTGCCAATGAAGGTGATAGGGAGGTTGTGGAGTATATATGGGTGACCTATTGATTTCAATCAGAATATTATGATTTCTGAAAGTTGATAGGGAGGTTGTGGAGCATATTCGAAAGTTGTTAAATTGTGGAAGTAGAATCAGAATATTATGATTTCAATCATGTTTCAGTTGAAACTTATTATGCTAAATTATGGAAGTAGCTCAATGTGCTTAAGACTCTGTTTGCTCATATGTATACTCAAAGTCTTGATTAGAAATGTCCGGTTGTTGATAATCCATGTCGATGTCTGAAAGTCATAGGAGTGTGTGAAATATGAAATACGGCTGACGTGCCAAGAACGAAATTACACTTGTGGCCACTAATGAAAATGAAGTTGTTACATCCCATACTTTAATACTAGGATGAGTCGTAGTAATCCATAGAGCTTGAAGGGATTAAGACCATTCATGAGATTATAAAGGATTTGTGACTATGTTATTATAAGACCCCGTAAGTTTAACAACCTTGATACCATTATATACATTTGATATGGTATTTTGAGTGGAACATTTTTTTTTAAAAGTTTGAAAAATATGATTTTATATAGTTATTAATATTACTACTTTCGAATATGCTTTAAATTATACACATAATATGAGAAAGTTTATGAGATTTTCTTTATTGTAAAGATAGAAATTATTTTCTCACAAGAAAAGAAGGTTATATTTTACTATTTTAAGAATTAAGCGTACGAAAATTTGTACTCTTTATATGAGATTAGGAAAATTAGAAGCTGAAAAAAAATATATGTATTTTTTACTCGTGATTCTATATGGTACCATAATTTATTAATATTTTAATGGTAGTACTTTAGGATGAGTACAAGACTATTTTTGAGGTTAAAAGTGCTTACGATATTTATAAAAAGCGATAAGTAATGTCTTGAAGGTGAGAGGTTAAACAAGTTGAAGAAAATGAGGTTGGTGGAAGTTTGACATTTGAAGATAAAATACGGTTCAAGTTATAATACCCAATATTTTTGGACTAGTGCCATACAAGGTACCACATGACCATGATAGTAAGGTGTATAAAGGATGTAGTATTCTAAGTAATTTAAGATAATTCTTAATTATATGGATAATTGATTAATTGTGGGGATAATTATGGTATTAAATAGGATTAAGTGGATAAAGATGTTGTTATGGGCTGCCACACGGCATTAAGCTGGGCCATGGTGGCACCAATGTGCATGATGAGTCATGACACATTAGGTGCCTTGTTTACACGTGAAAGTCTTTGGATAATCACCTTTGTTTTGGTTTCTTTATTAGTGATGTAACTTGGAGAATATGAAATAAGTTATGGCATGCTTGCCACTTTAGAATTAGACTAGCAACGTTGGATGCAAAGCTTCCTAACGGATGGAGCTCAAATAGCTTAATACGATAAAGCGTGAGATTTGAGATTTTAATGGAGTACAATACAATCTTTCTCAAGAATATCATACTGATTTTCCCCTACATTGATCCGCCGTTATCTTTTTTCGCATAGACGTGTGTTGGGGGCATTGTCAAGAGAATTGGCTTGGGTATATTTAGGCTAATCCTTCTTTTTTTTGGCATGTTCCAAGTAACGATACGTAAATGTAATGCTACTTCATAAGTATTTCTACTCTTAGCAGTTAAATATATCTATGTTATTCATTCATGTAGAATTATATTCAAGCATATCTATGTATATTCCTAAGTCCCTTGTAAGGTATATTATTGAGATGTTAATGTTCACAATAAAGTGATACATGCATATTCATTTACCACTGTACTATGGACTGTTTGGCAGTCATGCATTTACCACCGAGCTACGGCCGGTCGGGTAGTCATGCATTTACCCGAACTACAGCTGGTTGGGAAGTTACACACTTACCACCGAGCTACGGCCAGTCGGGCAGTCATGCATTTACCACCGCGCTACGGCTGGTCGAGAAATTACCACTAACCAGTTGGGGAGTCATGCATCGATATGGATTATAGTTCCAAAGAGGTTATATATATACATATATGTATAATAAGTATGCATATACAGGGGTACTTCAGAGATTCATGATGATTCTTATATGTCTTTAATTAATGTTGACTTGTTGTTATATGTTAAGTCCGCCTTACATACTCAGTACATTGTTCATACTAACGCCCTTTTGTTAGGGATGCTACATTAATGCCTGTAGGTATAGATAATCAGTTTGACGAGCCCTCATAGTAGATGAGGTTAACATTCATCAAAGGATCGGTAAGGCTCCATTTCATTCGGAGTGCAACCGTGCCTATTAGTTATCGTGTCAGAGTGTTGCTACAGACTTATGGGTAAGCCTGTGCCCTATCCCATTTGATGTCAAATAATCGTGGAGGCTTTGTAGACAGAGGTTCATTTTTACAGTATGCCAGAGGTTTTAACGACCCATATGTATTCATGTTATAAGAATGATGGTTCATTGATACAGTGTTTGGCCACTTACAGTTGTACAGTATGAGTTGTGGCCATGTTGGCCCATGATAGTTACAAAAGGAATGAGTTCAGCCAACTCGACCTATGTATGTTCTAGTTTTGATAGAACGAATGAGTTACAAAGTGGTTTGTTTGGGCCAGCACGACACTGGGTGCCAGCCACGCCTCCCTAGGTTTGGGGCGTGACAAAAATGATAAGACGAGTGAAAGAGTATGAAATGAGCTATAAATCCTTTTTATAATAAATGTTTTGGGAGAATCGTTTAGTCACTGAGAAAGGTTAGGTTCAAATAACCTAACCTCGAAAAAGGTTAGGTTCAAATAACCTAACCTCGAAAAACCCCGTAAATGGGATGAGATTGATGTGTTGAGATTATTCCTCTAAATGGGATGAGATTGATGTGTTGAGATTATTCCTCTATATGGGATGAGATGATTTCTAGCAGAAAGTGATGCCGACCCACATGACATTGTTGTGAGATGACTTAGCCAATCGGGCTGAGATCAGACGCCATGATATGCACATGGTGGTGTTGTGATTGGATGTCTCGGGGTGAGATGGCTCAGCCGATCAGGCCGAGATCGGACTCCATGCTAAAAACATAGTGGTATATCAGTACTAAAGATCTCCCAGCCTAAAATATTGAGAATTACTTGAAAACCTACCTTGCTCATAACTTGATGCTTTTATATTGTTTGCAGCTATCATTGATGTTATGCTTTTCTCCTTGTACTGTTACTCGACTCTTTGAGAGGGTGTTTAGTCTTACATACTAGTACTATTCTATGAGTACTAACACCTCTTTTTTCAGGGGCGCTACATCTTTAATGGATGCATCTGGTTCCACAACATGAGACATCAATCAGTGATAGTGGTACACCATCTTCCAAGATGACTTGATGAGCCTCACTTCATTTCGGGGTCTTGTATCTTTTGTTCCTTATGTATAATGTGTTGAGGTATAGCCTGGGCCGTGTTGCCGGCACTACTATAGTACTATTTGCATCCATTAGAGGCCCCATAGACATAGTGTGAGTGGTATATTGGTGTTGGGAAAATCAAACTAGAAATATTTTTTTTGTATCACATTGTCCACTTCAAACAATGTATGTGTAATGTATTTTGAAACATATAAAGAAAGTAACTAATGGTAATGAACTTGTGTTGTTCACGTGATCTTCTTATTTTCTAATACATCTTTACATTATTCATGGGTAAGTTCAGGTATAAGACATTGAATAGGCATGCTTGACTAAGGTATCTAGCACCGGTCGCGCTCCCCGAGGTTGGGGCATGACAAGCTCCCAAGGTTGGCGTGTGACACTTTTGTTGTTTGGATGTGGTCGATTTTGAGCTTATACTGGGTATGGATGGGTTGTACTTGTATCACGCTTGTTTACCGTGAAAATGGTAACAACAAATAAATTTTTAAATGGGATTCTAAAAATACGTGATCCATTCCCGAGCTAGTTGCTAGAGCAGTTGATTCTAATAATATTAAGTTTAATGATGGAACGCAAGCTAAAACGAGATAGTAATCAAACCGAAGGGCCTGCTGCCTGGGAATAGGTCTGGTCGATGGGGGACCATGGGGTCGATGACAGGGTCGAGTTCGAGCTATCGGGGATAGTCGGGAATGGGATAACAACTAAGTATATAATCAAACAAGGATTTTTACGGCCAATAATTATCTATATAATGAAGATCAAGTAAGAGAACGATAGATATAAGGTGGCCTCGGGCCAGTGAGGACAAATAAGCTAGAAAGAAAAGAGAAAGAGAGAGAGATATTATTGCATTCGTGGAGAAAATGGAGCAACATGAGCCCCTTACAAGGTAGTGTGAGTCCCCTTTATATAGGAGGGTAACTCGGCATCAAGTACGTGGGCATTAATTAATAAGTATGGAGATGGGATGGCTTGACGCGATGCCTTAGCAGGGGCTCTAGATAGGCCAACCCTGTCATACTGAGTCGTGTGCGTCGAGAACTTCCCCCTCTGTCCTGGCTTTGATCTCTGTCTTCTCTAAGTTGGGCCTCAACGAGCCCCGAGGTCAGGAACACGACCGTGGATTCCTATCCTCGGGGTCTCGAAGCATTCTTGCGAAATGACTTGACAGTGAGAAATCAAGTCCTCTGATTTCGCCGTGTACAGATAGTCTCCGTGTTTCCCAGACCGAAATGATGGGAAACAATTTTAACACTTGACTCCTCGAGCTCCATATGGAGACATCATACCGATGATGCAACTCCTGCTGCGAGCTTTGTGGCAACCGGGGCATCCACAAGATTGTGTATTTTTGACTTCATTCAATGCACTCCCGATTTTCGCTCTCCAAGGTGAAGGTACCGCCATCGATTCAATTTTTCAAGGATGCATTAACTGTATCCATCGGTCAATCATTCAAAGGCTCGACGACTGTGTCATAACCTCCTATAAATGGGGGTGTTTTGGTGTAGTTTTTCCTATCTCAGTGCCTTCGTTGTCTTGCTTGCCTATTCCTTCGTATCATCTTATTTTACCCTTGAACATCATGCTTGCGGCTAATGGCCTCAAGGCCGTTTGGCAGAGCTCCCTGAGATCATGTTGTAGCCCTTTGCCGGGACTTCCCTTTGCCGGGCATAATCATGTTGTCCCGTTACTGCTGTGGTCATTGATATGATGGTTTTTGTTACTACTGTTGACCCGAGATGATGACGGACGGGGAGACAGTTTCCTCCTTATGTATACAGTCGTTCGGACTATGCACCGCTGCTCACTCTCCTGCCCAGGTCTGGTATGGAACTTCATCCTTTGGGTTCTTTCTTTCCCAAGGGATAAAGTGGCACTACCGGCCGTTGAGGCTGAGGCCCGCCGAATCTTCAACCTTTGGCTTCGGCAGGCCAAGTCTCTTTTCTCTAGCTCCTCTGCGTCCCCTCCTTTTCTTCTTCTTCATCTTTTCCAGTAGGAATCCCTTGGGGGATTAAGTTGGGAACTTAGAGGAGGTGGTGGTGGAAGGAATCTCCCTCGAGGATGCGTGCTCAAGGGGGCGCCGCTCGAAGACGCTGATACTAGATATGGATCTTCGAGGGTGGACCGGGCCCTCAGGTTTCATCACATGTACATCCTCCCGTTCCTCTACTTTAGGTGTAGACCTCTGTAGGATTTTGTAAATGTATGTAATGACCTGTCGGGGGATATTTGTACACGGATTTTTATAAGTATGAATATACTATATTGACTTCTACTTTTGATCTTTGCCTTATTTCTGTATGTTCGCATGTCTTCTTTTATTTTTTACCGCTGATATCTGACTTGGACACGAGTGTTCTTTCCGATCCTCTTCCGATCCCCATGGATTTCTTTCGAACCCATTGTCATACCTCGGATCAATCCTGAATTGATCTGATAGGCTCGGGCTGTCGGGCCCTCCGATTTGTAATGATATAATACGCCAAATTTCGTGCTCTCCGAGGATGTTATCCTGAATGAACGTCAGCTTTGGGTACCTGGGGCTCCCCTTTGATCTTGATGCAGATAGCCTTCTTAAAACATATAGGATAGACTTGTGCTGAGGAGTTGCCTATACTCAGGCGTTGCCTTGGACCTTCATGGAGCTTTCGTGATCGGAGCGTCTTGTGCTTATTCCTCTTTTTAAAAAAGGGAACCACGAAATCAGGTACTGCCTCGCATTGAGTAATGGTGTTGAAAGCTTCCCGAAGTCCGACTTCTTTGTGGCAGGGATCCTCAAGGTAGAATGATGCCTCGAGATTGGAGATAATATGAATGATTCCTCGAGTCCTGACTTCTCGTCAAATGAAGATTTCTGGATCGGGTATCACTCCGTCGATCTGTATCGAGGTTGTTGACTTCCTGGGGGTTACTCTGGGGAGGCGAGTCATCGCTGTTTCTCGCATAGATGTTGGGCGGCTTCGGCTTCTTCCCAAGACCTCACTATTTTTAGATAGCTGCCATTCCGCTTCGGCATAGGGTTCTTCATATCTTCAAGCACAAAAACGTGTTGGCACACGCCCTTGTTCTAATCTGTTAGCTTTACCATAATCATGGCAACCACTTCGGGGCCAGCCCAGCAACGCGTGGGCAGTGCTACTCCCGGCGCTCAGGAACCGTGGGAGTTCGCTCTAAAAATGGTGTCTTTGATTAGAGGGGAACATCTGGAGATAGTGAGGGGATACTGTGGATGGAGCGAGGGGATAGCGCTGCAAGTGCTTTCCTCGAATGAGAGTATTACGTACTCTACTGAATGGTTCTTGAGTGTATACTTATATCCTTTCGCATTTGGTCCCCTTGATAGGGTCGTGCTTGATTTTTGCTTGATGTATCGGGTTACTTTGGCGCAGATACATCCATCATTTTGGCGAGTGGTGCTGATGATAAGGTTCTTTGCAGAGAAGGCTGGCCTTGAATTCATGCTTAACCACCTCGTCAGGACATACCATCCCTTTCATCACTAGGGCCTGCTAACCCTGAGGTGTCGTTCATCCACGCCCTTTTTAGTTGATGACAAAGAGGACGGGTATCGATAGTGGGCCAGTTGGTTAATCTTGGTCCGGACGGTCGACATTATCCTTGTGGAGCTTTTGCCATTTCCCGAAGGGTGGAATTATGCACGTAAGCGGGGCGTCTTGTGCTTTTTAAGATTTTGCCTATAGCAAAAATCAGTTGAGTAATAATGTTTTCTCCTTTGTTGCAGCAACTTAATGGACGCCGGGTGAAGTCCTCGACCTACTCGGCTGGGTCCAGAGGATGGTTACCCATTCGACCTACGATGAGCGTCGGTGACGAGTTGTATTCCGTGCTAGATGGGGAGCAAAATATCAAGGTATGTGTGCACGCTGCCTTTTCCTCGGCCTTCGTATATTTGAGGTAATATTACCTTCCTTTCTTTTGGATTGGCTTTGCCGTTCGCAGGTATTGGGCGGTTCTTCGGGATGGCGCATTGCTCTTCTAAATGGGACAAATAGGTGTCGGCGATAAACAGGATTGTCACCCGCAGTATGGAGGAGCTTTTAGTGGCAGTAAACAGGCCCGTGTCTCCAAGGGGAGGGCATCGTCCGAGTTTGTTGTTCTTGGAGTATCTGATTCCTAGGCGGCTGTTCCTCCAAGTGAATATGCTTTGCCCGAGGCCGATTATTCTGGGGCCGAAGAGGCAGGATCAACAGGAGTGTGTTCTGACTTCAAGGAAGTCTGTCAGCTTTACTTCATGGTGAGTTTAGGCGCAGTTTTCCTGTATTCCGTGTCCTCCTCCCTCTATTGAGCTTTCCTTGTGCAGGACTGTGATAGACTTAGTTCTGAGCTACTCCGTCAAGGGGCTAGGCTTTAGAAAATTATGGATGAGGGCGAGTCCCTTAGGCTCCTTAGCGAGGAGAATGAGGTTGAGTTGTTGCATTAGCGATATGAGGCATACTGGAGCTCTAATTACGAGAGCTATTTGATGGGGTAGGTAACTTTTTGCAGCTCCTGCTTTGCTCCCTTTGGCCCTTAAGGTTAACCCCCTCTTTGTTATATTAGTTGTTGAAAAAGATAGAAGCTTCGGAGTACCTCAAGGGCGACATCGACCGCGTCAGAACTGCTTGTGGTGAGCTAAGGGCTCAGGTGAAAGCTCAGGCTTTAGAGGAGACAGGCACCTCGACCAAGTTCCCTACCTTCGAAGCCCAACTCCGCTTGGCTCGAGACAATGCCAAAGTTCAAGCAGATATGATCGCTAAACTTGAATCCGATCTCTCGAAGATTTGGGTTGAGATAATTGATGCCCGGGCTGAAGTGACACTAAGACAAACCAAGGCTGATCAGGAGATGGAGATTCGTATGAAGGACGTTGCTGATGCTCAAGCCGAGTTGAAGAGAGCCCTCGACCGGGAGAAGAGGATTGAGGAATATGTTCGTTGTAGATCCCGAAGAGAGGTACTCGAGGAGATCGGTGCAAGGTTCTTCGTCCTCTCGGAGGAATTGGCTCGAGCAAGGGCGGACGAGCATGACGCGCAATCACTTCTTGCTGACGACGCGAAGAGCAAATTCGGCAAGCTGTAGCCCTTATATATTCCACCTTTTTCCTGCTTTGTATCTGATATTTGTAGTGCATGTTTTTAGATATAGAGTGTGCCTTTTTTGTGTATGTAAGATAAGAGGAGACTTGAAACATTATTTATTCTACATCTCTTTCTATATTGCTTTTGACCAGGAGTGCTGGTTTCAGAGTTTGGCGGGATCCTCGTAGGTCTGGAACTTATCAGGAAGGCCTAGAAGTTTTAAGTGTGATCCTTGACGAGAGTAGGCGTCGAGGCCTCTGTGTTTTGCCTAGCTAATTAGGCTCAGTCTCCGAGTCAGGCCTTGACTCGAGCTTGCCTGCCTTTAAATCTTCTATGCTCGTGCGGGCAGGTAGTAATTGCTCTTATTTCTTTCCCTTGGGCATTTGTCGTTTCGACTATTTTGGGTCCAGTCTCCGAGTCGCATTGCAATTCGAGCTTCAATCGGCCCTCAATTTCTTTCCTGCCTGCCTGGGCAGACAATGGTGGCCTTTTGTGTTTCGGGTCGAAGTGACCTTACAGGCGCGTGGCTCGGAAGCTCACTCGGCCGACAACAGTGGAATTTATGTCGTGCCCTTGGGAATATTGTAGTTTAACTATTTTGGGTCCAGTCTCCGAGTCGCGTCGCTACTCGAGCTTTAATTGACCCTTAAATATTTTCGATTTTTAGACTGGCGATAATACCTCTTATATTGTTATGGTCGTTGAGACCTTTTGATATGTGGCCCAGAGGCTTGCATAGTTAACTATTTTGGATTCGGTCTCCGAATCGGGTTACGATTCGAGCTCATTTTAATCCTCAAGTTGTCAATTTTCAAGCTGGTGACAATGGCTCTTACACTGTTTTCGGTCATAGAGACCTTTTATGTGCTGCCCGTAGGCTCTCTTGGCTGGCCACAATGGCTCTTACGTTGTTTGCCCGTAGGCTATTTGTAGGCTTGTTTTCCGCTCATTAAGGTCTTTTGAAATAGTTTTGCCTGATCGGTTGTCGGTTCCGGAGAACCTCGATTTCAAGTCGTTATCAGCGATGTTTGAGCACCTCGGAAGGTTTTTAGCTTGTAGGTTGAGTAGATTGATGCCTTGTGATTTAGATCTAACATGGTCGAAGCTCGTTTTTGCCTGTTGAGGGAAGCCTGTTTTAACTGGTTCTTTCCGAAGTATATTTGAAGTAGTGGCCTCCAATTTTTGTTTAGCGACGTTCGGGCATCCCCGAGTCGCGTTAGTTTGGTTGTATTAGCCATTTCGACCATAGTCATATGTGTTTGGCTGGAGCCATTTTTGATCCCGAGTGATAGCTTAGGTGTCTACACCGAGGGTATGCCCTTTCGGGACTCTTACAAATGCAACGTATAGCCTGAACTTCGGGATTTTCATGCATGTTGAGGTCTTACAATTTGTCATACCTGTTTAGGACTTACAGTTTGTCATGTCTATTGAGGTTTTACAGTTTGTCATGCTTGTTGATGTCTTACAGTTTTTGTTGTAATGTAGAATATATCTGGTTATGCCGAGTCTACCCGCTAGGGGTCTTACAGTTTCGGATTTTCCAGTGCATGGCGAAGAATGATAGTCTTCGAGTCATCAAATTTTTTTAAGCTTGAAAACCGCTTTTTGTGAGCTCGGAGTTGCCTTGTAGGGGGTTTATGAGCCCGGAGTTCCGTCCCTGGAGTCGTGTGGGTATTGAATTGCTGACGCTAAGTCTCCGAGTATCTCGGGACGTGCTTGGTGGAGAGGCCTTCATCGTGAGCCTGTTAAAATTCACCTTTCTGGAGTATGAGATGCCGAAATATATTTTTTATTTCTAGGTAAAACATACATTGTTTCATTGTTGTGAGCTCGGCCTGTGCGGGTGTGGCTCCTCGGACCATTCGATCTGGTACATAATTCCCTATTAAGACTTAGTCTGCCGCTTCTCGGTCCTCCCGAGGTGACGGTGCCCTTAGGAGAAGATCATCGCTTGTCGTCGGACTGCAGAAGAAGGCTTGCGACCTTATCGGATCCTCCTCTGGGGGTACGTTGCTCCACTAATAATCTTGCTAACGAGGTCCTCTTCGGGGCAGAAGTCCGATTAAGGGGAAAGAGCGTGGTGGGCCCCTTTTTTTAAAAGCCTAGGGATCTCCGGGTAGAGTTAGAACTTCCGAATGTCCTGTCTAGTTGTCTGCATACAGGTTAGTGAAAAAATAACAAGGGAGTAAAGCAGTTCTTCCTCACCGCGAGATGCGTAGGCGACGTTGTGAGATTTGGTGTGTTCCTACCCTTTCGAGGCGTGAGTCCCGATACATCCCTCTACTGTGTCTTATCAGGCTTGGCCGAATATGTGGTTTGCTTACATTTTGATCCTTCCGAGGGTGGGGGCATTGATGCCAGCGACGTGCCATATAGTGATGAATTTCCTCTCGTGGCGTATTGCTTTCTGTCGACTTATTTTAGTTCTGCCCTTTGCGAGGGGTTTCGTTCTTTTAGAGAAATGGGGTCGATGTTGTCCCCGAGTGGTGTGCTGGCGGTCGTATGAACAATACGTCCGTGCTTTGCGCCTCCTCTGATGGCACAGAGCTTGACGTCCCGGCCCGAGCTCAGATGGGCTATATCAAGAGAACGGTCTTTGTGGCGATTGTCATTTGGAATTTGCCAGGAATTCGAGATGCGGGAGCAGTTTGGTTCATTAGTCTGAACCACCCCATTGACTTTGGTCTGACTTCGTTGATGTACATGATCGAACCACCTGCATTCATGAACATATGTTTTATTTTAAATATATCAAATAAGAGAGAAGGTTACCAATGCGTCAGTGTGATGTCGAGGCGGAGTCCCGATGTCCTTTTCCCTAGATATAAGGGTGTCCTCCGGAATATTTCCCTAGGCCCATTTTTCCCTGACGGAGAACATTTTCACTTTCAATTTTATGAGTCCTCGGAGGGTGTCGCTGCTCCTTCACTATCGTGGTAATACGTCGTGGCTTGATCGCTTCATCTTTCCTGTTCCTCCCTTGGGGCTGAACTCGAGCCTGACCGCTCGATGGTACTCGGCGGTGATTTTTACTGAATAGCATGACTGTCGTCCTTTTGAGCTGGTGGCCATTTTGAATCTCGTGGCCACGCGCGCCCTACAGTTCTCGCGCACGGTTGTGGTTCTTTTGAATGGATCTTGGTCGAATAGGACTGAGTCGTTCAGCGCCCCTGGTTTCGCTTATGGTGATCACGATGTTTAGTATAGCAATATTGAAATTGTACTCCACTGAGCGGGGTCCCTCTTTCGGCTATGCCTCATCAGATTTGGTTCCACTGAAGGTTCCTCGAGGATGTTGCCCTCGAGCAATTTCCCTAAGCGAGGTAGGTTGCATCTTGTGGCGTTGTTCCCATTCGCGGCACATGGATGATACCTCTATCTTTTTGGAATTAGTTTATTTACCGGGAGCCTTCTTAGGTATACCGAGCACGTAGAGGTTCCCGGACAGCTGTCCACAGCCCTGATTCGTGGCCGGTACCAGATACGGGCATCCGACCAGATCTTGGCTAGGTATCTTATCAAGCTTCATTTGAAATAACCCCGAGTAATCGGGCATGCTTCATTTAAAATTCGGGCGAGGGCCTGTGTTTCCAAGTCATCCGAAACCGGGAGCGATCTTATTCGTCCTATTAGGGAACGAGGCGCGAATTCATGTGGTGTTTCATTCTCTCTTTGTTCGGCCTCAAATGTGTCGGGCTCTTTCGTTACTGCTTTGATGGCATCGGCGTGTACTTCTATGCAGGAATCTACTGGTATGGTAAGCGAGTATGCAAGGTCAGGCGCTAGGCTGCTGCCCCACATCATGGTTTCTTTCGAGAGGTTTCCCCGCGTTTCTTCAACGAGATGGGCTAGAACTCATCATCTTGAAGGTCGATGTCTTTTTCCACGCACGTGTAAGTGGTGGTGCGTTCGTCGGGATCCAAGGTCCTGTCACACCTAGGGAGTTCTAGCGTTCTGAATTTCCTTAGGCGGGTTCCGGGATCGCTTCCTCGAGCGACAACTATTGCATGAACCTCCACGAACCTGACTCGATCCTTTTCGAGAGACCCGTAAGCATTTTCATTATGGAAGGGTCTGTTATCGATGTTTTGTTGCCCGATCTTTCAGGTACTCATTCAGCGCAGGGAGCTATTTCTGGCGCTACTGTGCTGGGAGTCTTCGAATGGTTCTGCAGCTGAGCGATAGCCAACTGCTGTGCCTGCAACATTTAAAAAATATCATGAAGACTAACTTCTCGTGTTTCCTGAACCGAGGTTTGTTGGGCTTCTTGTCGATCGTTGTACCGTATGCTCCTGTCATCATGAGGGGTTTTGTCGACATGCTGTGCGTCCTGTGAATCCACGTTCGTTATAATCGGTTCGAGCACGTTATTGGTATTCTGTAGTGGGGCTACGGCGGCCGGGACAGTGACGCCATTTTCCACGTGATTTTTGAGGTTGTCATTCTTGACTCCGTTTACTGATCCAGACATTTTGACCTGAAATCAAAGGATCTTTGGACAAGAAAAAGTGTGAAAGATAATGTGCGTTTGTGCAATGAAACCAGCAAGAAAGTAGTCACTATTATTTTTAGCCCCACGGTGGGCGCCAAATTATTTATCGTGAAAATGGTAACAACATTAAATTTGTAAATGGTATTCTAAAAATACGCGATCTATTCCCCCTCTAGTTGCTAGAGCAGTTGATGCTAATAATATGAAGTTTAATGATGGAACGCAAGATAAACAAGATAGTAATCGAACCAAAGGGCCTGATGCCCGGGTGTAGGTTTGGTCGATGAGGGACCTCCAGGTCGATAACAGGGTCGAGTTAGAGCTATCGAGGATAATTGGGAATGGGATAACAACTAAGTATATAATCAAACAAGGCTTTTTATGGACAATACTGAGCTATATAATGAAAAGCAAGTGAGAGAACAATAGATATAAGGTGGCCTCGGGCCAGTGAGAACAAACAAGTTAGAAAGAAAAGAAAAAGAGAGAGAGAGATATTACTGCATTCGTGGAGAAAATGGAGCAACATCAGCCCCTTACAAGGTAGTGTGAGTCCCCTTTATATAGGAGGGGAACTCAGCTGCAAGTACGTGGGCATTAATTACAAAGTATGGAGATGAGATGGCGTGACGCGATGCCTCAGTAGGGGCTCTGGATAGGCCAGTCCTGTCAGACTTAGCTGTGTGCCTCGAGAACTTCCCCCTCTATCCTGGCTTTGATCCTTGTCTTCTCTGAGTCGGGCCTCGACAAGCCCCAAGGTAAGGAACTTGGTTGTGGCTTCCTGTCCTCGAGGTCTCGAAGCATTCTTGCGAAATGACTCAACAGCGAGAAATCAAGTCCTCTTATTTTGCCGCGTACAACGCTACCTTGGATTTTCATGCCCAGACTGTGACATTATCCATGCCAGGGTTACCTAGGTTGGAGTGGATATGGGATCCTTTGGCACTCCAGTAGCAAGGTAGTCTCATATTTGAAAGCTTGGCGTATGGTCGAAAATGGGTGTTTGGTGTAATTAACATATATCTATGATGCTACTGCGGAGGCTACTTCCATGGATTCGGTTCCGATGGTGAGAGAGTTGCTGTAGGTGTTTCCTACAGACTAGTCGGGTATGCCATCCAACAAAGATATTGACTTTTGAATTGACTCGGTTCCGGGGACTCAACCTATTTCTATTCCACCATATCGTATGCTCTAGTTGAGTTGAAGGAATTGAAGGAGCAATTGCAATATTTGCTTTTCAAGGGTTTCATTAGATCTAGTGTCTCGCCTTGGGGTGCACCAGTGTTGTTTGTGAAGAAAAATGACGGATCGATGAGAATGTGCATAGATTATCGGCGGTTGAACAAGGTCACTATTAAGAACAAGTATAAATTGTTGCGGATTAAGGGTTTATTTGACCAGCTTTAGGGTGCTATGGTGTTTTTAAAGATTGATTTGAGGTACGACTATCATCAGGTGAAGATTAGGGCATCAGATGTCCCTAAGACAACTTGTTGGACTCGGTATGGTCATTACGAATTCTTGGTGATGTCATTTGGCTTTACTAATGCTCTAGCGGCCTTTATGCATTTGATGAACCGAGTGCTCAAGCGTTATCTAGATTCTTTCGTGATTTTATTCATTGAATATATTTTGGTTTACTCCCACAGTCGAGAGGATCAAGAGAAACACCTATGCATCGTACTTCAAAGCCTGAAGGGTCGTCAGTTATATACCATATTTTTGAAATGTGAGTCTTATTAGACTCTGTTGCCTTTTTTAGCGATGTTGTATCTTCCGAGGGTAACAAGCTGGATCCTATGAAGATTGAGGCAGTTCAAAACTAGTGTAGACCTACTTTAGCTATAGAGATTCGAAGCTTTTTGGGCTTGGCGTGTTTTTATTGCTGGTTCATGGATCAGGTTTCTTCTATCTCAGACCCATTGACTAAGTAAAACCATAAATGTGCTATTTACAGATGGTCCGACGAGTGTGAGGCGAGCTTTTAGATGCTCAAGACTACATTTACTACAACCCCAGTATTGGTCTTGCCTACAAGTTGAGGATCTTGCATTGTGTATTGTGATATATCACGTATTGGGCATGGCTCAATATTGTCATAGGACAGTAGGGTGATTGCCTTCGTATTTTGTCAATTGAAGATTCATAAGAAGAATTACCGTGTGCATAATTTGGAGTTGGTAGGCATTTTCACGTGCTAAATATTTGGAGGTTGTATGCGGTAAAAATCAGAGGGTCCGATTTTATAGTCATTATGACGCTTCGTAGGCACATCTCCAAAGGCTCCAGACAACATCGAGGTTCAACCCCGAGGGTTTATAAATGTTTGACCTACAGGTAGTGCAGATCAGTGGTTATGATAGAAAAACGGGAAGTTCCCAAGGCACGTGGTTAAAGCTGACCAAGGCTATTAGACTAGTTTAAGCCTGTACCGTAGCATTAAATGGTTGTACTAGCCAAATATCATTGTAATAAATGCATTTGTACTATGTTAGGATTGCCCCTCATATATAAAGGGGACTTTTGTCATTTTGTAACAACACACAACATTTAATACAAGAACAAGAACATTCTCTGCTCTCTAACTTAAACACATTTTCCCTTGATTTTGTTACTTACATTTATTGCTTACACTTATTGTATTTCATTAATTGTTCTTCATTTATTAATCTTTATTGATCGTAAAGAGCCTTCATCAAAGCTCTAAAAACTTTTAGTCCTTTATCGGCTATCCACAGCTTAGTGTCTAGCTCGACCTCGAGGACCCGTATACCAAGCTCGAGGCCCCGGTTCTCAACTACTCGATTTGATTAAACATATTTCTTTCAAGTTCTTATCTCATTTTTTAGACTCACACTTAGCATCTACTACTTAACAACCAGCATAAAAATATATCACTTATTTTTAGAACAAGAAAATCAAATCTAATTGTAATTACCATTTTCATGGTAAACAGTTTGGTGCCCACCGTAGGGATAAAAATAGTAGTGATTGCTCTCTTGCTGGTTTGCTACATAACACAAGTTATCTTTCACACTTTTTCTTGTCCAAGAATCTTTAATTTCAAGTCAAAATGTCTAACTCAATGAATGCACATTAAAACAGTCGTCTTGAGGACCATGGAGAGAATGGTGTAGATGTTCCAGGTATTGGTGTACCACCACGAAACTCTGAGGATGCACCAGAACCAATTCCCGTAGACGTGTTCTCGGGCAATGCCCAACATGTCAATATAAGCTCCCATACTAACAGGAGTATACGCCAAGAAGACCAACAAGAAGCTCGAGAAAACCCTAGTTCGGGAGGAACAAAAGGTTAGCCTTCAAGTCATTTTTGAAATGTTGCAGGCGCAACAGTTTGCAATTTCTCAACTGCAAAGCCACCAAAAAACTGCTAGCACTGCAGCTCAGGAAATGGCTCCTCGAGCCGAACAGGTACCGGAAAGGTCAAGCAACAACAGATCAGCAGTTGACCCTACTATTATGAAGATGCTCTTTGACCTCATAAAGAGGATCGAGTTGGGTGAAAAGATGATAGAAGCTAATGACAAAAAGGTCGAGACCTAAAATTCAAGGGTCGATCCAATTTCAGACGTACCCCCGATCCTGAAGGGTGTACATTCAAAGAAGTTTGTGCAAAAGCCGTTCCAACAGTATGGCACTCCAAAGCCCATCCCAAAGAAATTAAGAATGCCTGATCATTCGAAGTACAGTGGAACCTCGGACACAACCGAACACGTCACTTCCTACACTTGTGCGGTGAAGGGCAACGACCCGAGGGATGACAAGATCGAATTCGTCCTGCTCAAAACGTTTGGAGAAACACTTTTGAAAGGGGCCATGATGTGGTATCACAACCTAGCCCCGAATTCAATAAACTCATTTGCCATGTTGGTAGATTATTTCATAAACGCACATGTCGGTGCCATCAAAGTGGCTACAAGGAAATCCGACGTCTTCAAAATCATACAAAGAGAGAACGAGATGCTCGAGAGTTTGTATCTCACTTTCAAATGGAGCGAATGGAATTACCACCAGTCTCCGATGACTTGGAAGTGCAGGCCTTCACCCAAGTTTTGAACGAACGAAGCTCGGTAGCTTCGAAGTAGCTGAAGAAACATTTTGTTGAATATCCTACCGTGACTTGGTCGGATGTCCACAACCGAAGCCAATCAAAGATCAGGGTGGAGGACGACCAACTAGGAGCCCCCTCGGGCTCAATATATCCTATCAGGCTTTCGACAAAGGAACCAAAGCCAAACAAAGAAAGGTGTCAACTATACATCGAAGCTAGAAGAAACACCCCAAGGCGTAACATACCCCGAAATGATCGAAGGATGGATCGAGGTTAGAATCCTCAGGGACTTGTAAGAAGAGACAAATTTGACAGGCACATCGGACCAACGGATGCACTCCGCTTGTCTGAATACAACTTCAACATCAATGTTTCTGACATCATATCTGCCATAAGTAAAATCATAGACACCAGGTGGCCAAGACCTGTACTATCGGACCCATCGCAGAGAAACCCTAACCTTGTGTGAGAATTTCATGGAACACATGGTCATAGGACTGAAGATTGCAGACAGCTCCGAGAAGAAGTAGCTAGGCTACTCAGCAAGGTGCACCTCCGAGAGTTCCTTAGCGATCGAGCATAAAATCAGTTTTGAGAAAGAGAGGCAAATAGGAAAAACGAAATAGATGAGCCACAACATGTCATCCACATGATCATTGGAGGGATCGATATCCCGCGGGAACCCATTTCCAAATGAATAAAAATATCCATCACCAGGGAAAAGCGAACTCGAGGTCATATACCCGAGGATTCTCTCACATTCAGCGACGAGGACATCGAGACCTGTCTCAACCTCACAACGATGCCTTGGTAATTTTTTTTCTAGTGAATACATTTAAAATTATACGTGTGCTTGTGGATGTAGGTATCTCAGCCAACATTATCTGGTCGAGGGTGGTGGAGCAGCTCGAACTGCTTGACCAGATCGTTCCCGCCACTCGAGTCCTCAACGGATTCAACATGGCGAGGTAAACAACAAAAGGGGAAATCACCCTTATGGTCAACGTGGCCAGCACAACCCAAAATGTCAAATTTCATGTCATCAAAGAAGACATGAGGTACAATGCCTTGCTCGGAAGGCCATGCACACATGGCATGAGAGCAGTACCATCCACTCTTCATCAAATGATGAAGTTTCCGATGATGGACGGAATAAAAACCGTGTATGGGGAACAACATGCAGCGAGGGAGATGTTCTCAGTGTATGATGTTGCACCGCCATCGATACCTTCAGCATCGAAAGAGGCAAAGGATAAGCAAATAGTGAAGTAGCAATCACGAGACACATTCTCGGCTACACACAAATAAAACAAGCAAAGGACTATGCCGCGTCCACGAAGCAAACGTTTGAAGCAAATCGAGGCTCGAAGCACCATCACCACCAAGGTATAATCATCTCCCCTTTTTATTTACAACTTACACCAACCTGTGTGTAGGTGTCCGATCAAAATAGCCAAAGTGCTTTCCAGCTTGAAAACCTTAGGTTTTACAGCATACGTTGCACTATTTTACATCTTGCATCGGCTGAAAGATCGCCACTTCATTTACATCTTGCATCGGCTAAAAGATCGCCACTTCATTTACATCTTGCATGGCTGAAAGATCGCCACTTCATTTACATCTTGCATCGGCTAAAGATCACCACTTTATTTTCATCTTGCATCGGCTGAAAGATCGCCACTACATTTATACCTTGCATCGGCTGAAAGATCGCTACTTTATTTACATCTTGCATGGCTGAAAGATCGCCACTGCATTTACATCTTGCATGGCTGAAAGATCGCCACCTTATTTACATTTTCATTGGCTAAAAGATCGCCACCTTATTTATATTTGCACTAACTGAAAGATTTCCATAATATTTACATTTGCACTGGCTGAAAGATCACCACATATTGCATCTCATAGGCTGAAAGATCACGAAATCATCCAAAGGCGTCATTGTTCGGAGGCACCATTTTCATAGCCCGAGAACGCCATGCCATGGCCTGAGGACCCCTTTTATCTTTTTCAATATCATTATTCAAAGGCGTCATAGTTCAAAGGCATCATTCTCATGGCCCCAGATCACCATTTCATGGCCTGTGAATCCTTATTATATGCTTCATGGCCCAGGGCATCATGGTCTGAGGATGTCATCCTAACCGTCCAAAGACAACATTTCATGGTCCGACGGGAACTTGCATCATGTTTAAATTTTCGCACAACATATTGTTCATTTGCAAGTAAACCGGCGAGCAACGACCGTCTCAGCAGGAGCAATCCCTCTCTACTTCCCGCAGCCCTATTAGACTTTAACCATCCATCCTAACCCAAATATCGCGTTCGTCTTGGAAAATCTCCATCGACATATTCCGCCGACGGATCCTGAACTACATATGGCCTGATTCCTGTAAGACCAGGGATATATAGGCAGCTCAGGAGCCAGAGCTCGGTCAAATTCTTCAAACCATTCCGTTCGGTCAAAATTGACCATCATATCTTTACCCGATAACTCTTTCATCCTTCCCGGGTAAAGAGGGAAAGCTGTTGATACCAAAAATTAGTCAAAATACTTTCAATATAACATATGTATGCATATATAAGTGTGTCCAAATGTTTTAGTATTTTTCCTAATTTTTTAAAGATTTTTAAATAAATTTATTGCCCTATTTTAGCAGTACAAAAACCAATAATTATTCCTCAAATTATTATTTTGGTGATTAACTTATTTTATTCTTATATTTATACCAAACTATAGTTAAGGTAATTTTTACACATTTTTACAAATTTATTTAGTATTTTTAAAGCTAAATTGCATATAATTGCAATTTCAGCCTGTTGTAAGATTTAATTGCGTGTATAATTACAAAATTGACTCCGGTATTTTTATTTAATATTTATACATTATTAATTATTTTGGTACCTTTAATTTATTTCCAGAAATCATTTACTATTTTTTATAAAACGAAAAGGGGAAAAGTGACTATTTAAATACTAGCTCTATTTCATTTTAATTGTAGCCCAAATCAACCCCCAATTAAACCCAATTGCAATTTTAAAATACCTGAACCTTAATCCGTTTATCCAACCTGCCCGGCTCCCCTTTTTACCCAGGTCGTTGATCATGACCACGATTCTACCTTTCCTTTTTTAATTCACAAACACCCCAACCCTAAAATCATTTACCCTCCGCCTCTGAAACCCCTCTCCTCTCTCAAACTCTCTCGAACCTTCCCTAACCCTAGCCACCTCCCATCATCTTCCACCTCGAAACCCACCGGAAACCAAGTCTTCCCAAGTTGTGAGGGCCCTATACTCACCTCCCCTCGCTCTTACACACCTGATACCTGAAGATTCGACGCCAGGACTCGAAGGTCTGCACCCAAACCTCTGCCGATTCAACTTTCCAGAGTCATCGTCGGCCTTGCTCCGGCGTACCATGGTGTTTTGAGCCTGGTTCTGACCTTTTCGACTCAGATCGGTGACCTTTTCAAAGCCTTTCTCATTTATAGAGTTCTTCTGAAACCCTAACCCTTCAAGGTTTTCTCCAATCTCTTTAGATTCGTTGTGTATTTGTGCTCTCTTTGAGTTTTCAAACGATCTCCCTAACTTTTCTTTCGAAAATTACTTTTCAAAGTCTTTCTTTTACGATTTAGGGTTTTCTGAAAATGCTTAAGTGTTTCTCTGACTCTCTTTTCCTTTTCTTGTGTGTGTATTTGCCTCTACTGGTTCTATGTTTTCCTTCTACCATGTATGTTCTTCTACTGTGCTTTCTATATTTTGTTCTTGTATGTTCTTCAAATGTGCTTTCTATACTATGTCCTTGTATGCTTGTCTACTATGTCCTGCTATTTTCTTCTACTATGTTCTGGTATGTTTCACCTACTGTATTCTTCTACCATTTTCTTAAGTGTTCTTACTATTTTTATTCTATAGAACTTTGTTTAAGTTTCTTTTAAAAGGATCTTCTTACGCATGCTTTCTTCTACTGTTCTTATCAGTCTTTTCTCATCATGTTTCGAATTAGTTTCTTTACTCTGTTTGCCTTGAACCCCTCTACCGTATTTACATGCTATTCAAGAGTTATATTGCTGGAAGAAGCATGTTAGAAGTTTCAGTTCTTTTCTGAACCCTCTAAACATGTTTCGATTCGACTACTTGCCTCCTCATCTCTGTACCTGATTCAAGGTGGAAACCGTAGAATTTGGGGGTTCTGCCGAGGTTTGATTGAACTAGGGTTTTATTTTAGAACCCTTAACTCTTTCAGACTGACTTTGAGTCTCTGAACGGAGTTTGGACATCTTTATTTTCATACAATACTGAACGTTTTGCTAAACTCTTCTACACTGGATTTTTTCTACTGATTTACACGACAGTCTTCTTTCATGCTCACATGCTCCTTATATATGGTGAATTTTCCTCTAAATGGTTTTCAAATTTACAGTTAATGCAAAATTCCTTCTGAATATAGCTTGATTGATTTCTTTCTATCTTTTACTGATTTCCTCTGTTACTCGACTTAAGTAAAACCCTTCTTCATCTTTTCTGACTTGGTTCATTCATACCAAATTTGAGACCTTGTGATTTACTGTCTGTTAATTGACTCCCTTACCTTACTTGCACAAACCGTGTGCTGTCAAAACCCTGTCCTTAAATAACCATTATGTATTTGCCCTCAATTGCGTGCTTCACACAAAGTGTTTATTCAATGCCTTTGCTTAAATGGTTTTACTCGTTTTTAATCTGAATCCCTTAATTAAGGAAGCCTTGTGTAATTGATTGATAATCAGTTTTCAAACTATTTTCTTACCTTGTTTCTGCCTACTTTCTACACTATTTTCTTACCTTGTTTCTGCCTACTTTCTTACCTTCTAAACTCACACTTATAGTATTATGTCTTCCTGTTGGCACTTTGGCTTTTACAAGACTACTTCTTTTTATACTTATTTCTTCAAAACTAGTATGTCCTGATTTAAGTATCAGCATCACCCCAATGTGTTTACTTACAGTCGTTGTATCCATGTCAACTTTATTGTTTTCTGTAGAGTTCGACATTTAGCATAGTATGCCTATGTTCTACTGCCTATTTTTGTTGTGAATCTTTGCTCCCTATCCCATAACCCCTATGTGTTTGTAAATGGTAGCTTAGGGCATGGCAATAGGAGTTGTTGTCCATGAACTGAGCTTTGAACCAATGGGGTCTTAACCTCTAAACAAGCTGGAGTGCGTGCCAGCAAATCCCATTGCTAGGTATGCCCATCAGCCTATTCTTCTTGTGATCTCGCAATCCCCCATTCCCTATATCCCTATTTGTACTGTTTCCCTTCTCTTTTTTCCCTTTTAGAATCCTACACTTGCACTCTCTCCTAGTCTCTAAGTTCTGGCCCCTCTTGTGAGCCTTGCCTTAGGACCTTGAGTTCCCTCTGAACTTGGACACCTGAGGACTGGCCCTTCCATACTGCACTTTGGCTTAATAATGGCAATACATTTGGATGTAAGCACTGCCCGAAGTTCTTATGAAACTCTTAGGGAACTCTAACACACCCAAGTCGTAGAAAGGCTTTGAAACATAATCCTTGGAGTTGGTTTACTTCATACTTAAGATAGGAAGTCTAAATCAGGCTCTCCTTGGTTGTAATTTTCAACTTCTTATGTATTTTCTTTACTTTATTTTTTTGAAATGTAATAACTTTGTAATAAACTATTGGGGATGGCTAGTGAAAAAAGGGGGAAATAACGATGTATGTAAAAGGGGTAGATATCCTGCTCATAGGGAATTTCTGATCTCTGCATATCGCAAAGATATCTTGCCTAAAGGAATTATACACTTTCATATGTAGATACTATGCCTATAAGGAATTCTGCACCCATATAGATATCCTGCCTATAGTTTTCTGAAATTCTGCATTCATATTGATATCTTGCCTATAGTTAAATTTCTGCATCTCTCATATAGATACCATGCTCGTAGTTAACTGGAAATCCGAATACTGCATATGCATCTGACACTAGCCAAACCTATTTATAGGGCTTAAATAACTAACTGCATCTAGATATCATGTTCATAGGCTTAAACGAAGTACAACATTTATATGCCATGCCTATAGGATTTCTGCACTCTTGTTATATTTGTAAAAGTGTCCAAAATCGACAACACATAGAAAGCATGCCTATAGGATCTTTAATCGAATCTGAACCGCTTCATTTGCATATAAGTTTACAACCAATCACAAATGACTTGTGCTCTTTTGCCAAAACTCGCCTTTCTTTAATAACAAATGTTTTTTTTATTAAACCAGTATGTATTCATGTTTACTTCATTGTTTCTAGAATCAGTAGATATTATGCCTATAGGGTCTTCGTCTAACACCTAGGCAAGCCATAGGGTGAAAGTTTATAAACTGAATCAGATTTTATATGCTACAACCAGCAAGCAGGTCTGATTCGAGCTTCTTATCTGAACTATGTAATAAAGCAGTCTGCCTCGACCCCTTATAGTTTTAATCAAACCTTAAACATTACATGCAAGTCATGCTACATTATGTGCTTTCTTTGGTTTAAAGGAGGTCTGTATGAGCCCTTTTATTTGTTTATATGCTTTCCCCAAACTTGCTATATGTGTTTTGTTTGTCGCCTTAGTATTTTACCTTTTGAAACCACAAATAGGCCCAATACCTCCTCCTTTTAGGATTAGTAGTCCTAAATGCCTCCGGGACTGATAGGATTGGGGCAGGTAATAGCATGCAATAAGTGAACGAGACCATTCCGTGCATTAATACCTTAATAGGGTGGGAAAGGGTAGATATGGATATGATGACCACGCAATAACATCATGTGTAGCCCCTCACTGAGGAGTGATTACTAGATGTTGTGTGGGGTGATCCATACTATTAATAAACTAGGACCCCCCTTTCCTTTGTTTTCTTTGTTTCTTTTAATTTTTTTTAAACAATCAACTCTTTTTGTTCCCTTTTCTTACTTTTGTTTATTTGTAACCATTACATGAAAATCCCCTCTTATATGAAGCCTTTATTTGCCTATGTGTTATTTGCACTAAAGTCATAATAATAGCTTGACCGAGGACCACACTAGTGGATCTTGTGGGGTGCCTAACACCTTTCCCTTGAGATAATTTCAAGCCCTTACCCAATCTCTGGTTGTTCAAATCAAACCTTCCCTAGTGTCCTGATTCACTCAAATCATTAGATGGCGACTCTTCACTTCAAACCCAATTCCCGAAAGGGAACGAGTTGTCCTCCCAAATGTCATAAACCCATTTCGCGAGAAAAAGGGGGTGCGACAGCGTGGCGACTCTGCTGGGGATGAATTTTAGGCTTTTAGCATTTCAAGCTATTACTGTGACTTTACATTTCTTATGTGCTTTATTTGTTTAATCCCTTTAAGCATTTAATTCCCTCTTCTACTGCATAAACTAATTTGTCTCTTATTTCTTTCCCTTGTTTCTTTCATTGTTTTCCTTTACCGCACTCCTTTATTACTGTTTTAAATCATTCTAATTATTACTCTATGAACGTGCAAATACATGACAACTTGTTTTAATTATTGCATAAGCATGTTTTCAACATCATATTCCACTCGTGCCAAACAAACACCATAGCAACGCTTATAATGAGTGGTTGCGCTCTTCCAATATTATCACCCTTTATATCCGGCAAAGGCGTATTTGGTGTAAAACTAGTCGATTAATGGTGTAGTCGATGGTTCCGTGCCTTTCCCTCTTGAGTTGTCCGCTCAAGGGTACCAGTCTAAAACCTCCATAGAAACCTTACTCTGTTTAATTGTCCATCCATCATGGTCAAACCTAGCCGAGTCAGTTATGTCGTCCACATAATGACTCTTTAAGATAGCTTTATCCAAAGTCCATCAGGTTTCCCAAAAACCCAAACGGACACTATCACATTTTGTGTGTTTATTTGGAGAACTAAATTCTTTTATGCCAATTATTGGTATTTAATAGTCGATTCTGATGGGGGTAAGGGCCTAACCCTTTTGTCTTGCAAAAACATAAGGCACGAAGTCCCCAGATTCGGTATGGTCACAAACATACACCCAAGGTTGCTAAGCTGGTGGGAGGTTCTTCATTTCAGAGATCAGACTCTTGTCTGAAAATACCTAGGAAATCTACCTTCCCTCATGGAGGTCCAACCCAACAACAAAATCATAGAAGCTGCTACTCTGTTCTGGGATTGTGATAGGTCTGTGTTTTGCTTCGGAGAGATTGAGATTACACCCTTGCTAGAGGATTGGCTTGTATACCATAGGAGACCCCGGGTTTGTTAATGTCGGAAAATCACAAGGGTAGAGGTTTCCTCAAAATGATGGGCCTAAAGAAGAATCTAGACTTGACATGTTTGAAGGAGTCCTACATTCACTTTGATTATTTGTATGAGAGGTACAATCACAGCAAATCCTACCGTACTTATCCGGATGAGTTTGCCCTTACATCGTTGGGGCATATTCACCGAAGGGTCTTTGTCTTGATGTTATGCTTCTTGGGGATGATAGTGTTTCCAATGAAGAAAGCAAGGATCTATACCAGGCTATCCATGGTCACCAAAACTTTGATGGAAGGAATTGGTGGACAAACATTTAGCGTAGTGCCCATGATCATCGTAGAGATATACCGAGCCTTGGAAAAGTGTCAATAAGGTGCCCAACACTTCGAGGGCTGCAACTTGCTACTCCAGCTCTGGCTCATGGAGCATCTTCAAAGTGGTGAATATCAACAAGAGATTCAGCGTAGAGACTGGGATGATCATATACCCTTCAATCAACCAAAGCGAATAAACTACATGCCCAACATGTTTGCTCAGCCTGAAGATGCCAAAGAGTGGGTGGAGCTGTTTGAAAATCTAGCTGAGGATCAAATACAATGGATGTTCGAGTGGTTCCCTTCTGAAGAGTTCATCGCCCAATCCAGGGACGCACCATTTCTGATACTTATCGGTTTGAGAGGAACCTACCCTTATGTCCCTCTCCGATTTATGAGACAGACTGGTAGGAAGCATGTTATACCAAGGGTCGGCAAGATGAGTCACTTCCGGGCTGACTTCCAAGCTGATGACAGTCCTTATAAGTGCCAAGCTCAGCATATTTGGCATTAGAAGATTATCATGGGAAGAGATACTATCGAACCAGATAGATACCATGTTGGCTGCACCCCATACTATTCAGGTTGGCTGGAGGATAATCACAATGGTCTAAGCCAACCCGGGTTTGTTCGAGGTCACAGAATCATCGATGAAAGGGCTGAAGCACATGTCAAATACAACCAACTGCACAAGAGGATTCGAGAATCTGAAAGCAAGCTCCGTGAGATTCAAGAAGCCCACCAAAAACTGATTGAAGAGTGGGAAGACATGGTTGTTAGTGCCAACAAGCGATTAGGATACCTGGAACGAGGTTTAGTGGAGTTGGAAAAGAAGTTTCTCAAGAGGATCGAGGAATGCCAGAATATTGAAGGAAACGAGGATGGACACCTGGCTAGATCCTACCTGCTGTTGGGACTTCATGAGCCGGTGAAGCTGTTCGATGGAGCCAAAGATGTCGAGTCTGGGAAAGGCCCTTCTGGGACCCAATAGAAAGGAGTTTTCTTTTACTTTATGAAATGTAGTAAGGCCATTGGACACTAGTGAAATTTTATTCCTTGTTATTTAGTGTCGTTTTGGGATTCGTCTACTTTTTTCAATAAAATGAGTCATTTAGCATTCTAAGTTCTCCAAATCAATTTGTCGCTAGGCCTACCTCGGGCACAATGAGGCTCCCAAATTAGGACGCGATATACATTCTTGCACTATGTGTTTAAATATCGCAACACTTTCTTATAATTCCCACTGACTTGTTATCTTTTTGTTTTTACTTTTTGTTTATTTACTCCCCTCCCCAAAGGTTGTTCATGCACTCTGGCATCGTCATCATATTCCACAAGATCAAAGGGCCCTCCACCCACTCCTCCTCCTAGTCCTATCAGAAGCAGGAACAAAGGAAAGATGGAAGATTTGAACAACACCAGAAAGGAAAACTCAACTGAACGGGTAGAGGTCACTCATGGTGCTCAGGTTTCCAAAGAAAGTGCGTCCCAACTCAAGCAGAAACTGGAGAAATTTCAGGAGGAACTTGATCAGGTTCGGAATCTGGCAAACTTGTCATTTTCCCTCACCACTCCCGATATGAATTTTCCAAACGCTCAGAACCCCACACCTCCACAAAACATCCCATACCCACAAAACCATCCCGCTCCTCACCACCACTGCAATACATGCCACACATCCAACAATACTCCACTGCTCATCCCAGAACCTCTAAATTCCATAAATGACCATTTCCACCATAACACCCCCATCTATGTGGAAACCATGCCACACTCCACCCAACCTACCTCAAGCATACCCGAGTCTAATGATAAAGACTCACTCATCAGGAACCTGGTTGCGTAACTAAAGAAATTGACTAGTCAAATTCAGGGTGTCGAAGGAAGTAAGGGGATTGAAGGGTTGAACTGCAAAGATCTTTGCATACAACCGGATGTCGAACATCCCGAGGGGTACAAACCTCCTAAGTTCAAAATCTTTGATGGTACGGGGGATCCGAGAGTCCACTTGAGAACATACTGCGACAAGCTTGTCGGAGTAGGGAATGACGGAAGGATTCGCCTGATGCTTTTCGTGAAGAGTCTGAAGGGAGATGCTCTGTCTTGGTACATTAGCCAATACTCGAAGAAATGGTCGAACTGGGTGAGTATGGCGTCTGACTTTATGGACAGGTTCTGGTTCAACATAGAAAATGCACCAGATAACTTAAAGAGGAAGCCCACAGAAACATTCCGCGAGTATGCCACTTGTTGGAGATCAGAAGCTGCTAAGGTTAGACCTGCTTTAGAAGAAGAACAAATGAACAAGTTTTTTGTCCGGGCTCAAGACCCGCAATACTATGAAAGGTTGATGTTGATTGACAGCCAAATTTTTTTTGACATTATCAAGCTGGGTGAAAGGATTGAAGAGGGCATCAAAATTGATATGGTTACGAACTTTGAAGCCTTGCAAGCTACCAATAAGGCTTTACAGTCTGGTGGTACTCCAAAGAAAAGGGACATAGGTGTTGTAATGGTTTCACAAAGAGCCAAATCACCTATCAAATACCAAGCCTATCTAATACATCCACTCGCATATCAGCCTACCCCGAATTACCAAGCACCCTTACCCTCTTACCAAACTCCACAACATACTTACCAATCACCCCCACCTCCCACATATCAACCTACTTCACCTAGATATTCCCAATCCACACATATCTACCAAGCCTACAATGCTCAGCCATCCAACTATCAATCACCTCCCACACGTCAAAACGTTCCTAGACCTCGACCAAATTTCGATCGCAGACCCCCCAAACAGTATATAGCCATTGCTGAACCGATTGACTAGCTGTACAAAAGGCTCAAAGTTGCTGGTTATGTCACCCATATCCCTACTATAACCCCTGAAAATCCTTCTCAGTGGGTCAATCAAAATAAATCTTGTGCATACCATTCCGGCATGATGGGATATACCATTGATGAGTGTCGCTCCCTAAAAGATAAGATCCAGACTCTGATCGATAACAAGATCATTATAGCAAAGGAGCCTACTCCGAACGTCTGTAACAACCCTCTGCTGGACCATAAGGGTAGAGGTGTTCACATGATTGAAATAGAGGATGATTGGTATCCCAAAGGATCGATCGGTTTAATCACAGAAGATGACGAACCAAAGAAGCCAATAGTCACCCTCAATCCGATTGTAGTCCAGACTCAGCCTTTTGGGGATGCCGAGGTAAACATGTCTGTACCACTTGAGTTTGACGCACCACTCCTCAGTAAAACGCCAACACCAATTGAGGTTGCGTTTGGGTCTCCAGCAAATGCACCTGCACCGTTTGAAGTTGCGATTTACCCTCCAAAATACATGCTTCGTTCGGAGTAAAGGTGCCAATCCCATTAACAATGTCGGCCGTATCACCGTTCCATACAAATGCCATACCTTGGGATTACACAGCCGAGGCGAGAAGGAAAGGAAAAGCTAAATTCAGGGAAACAGTTGCGGCACAGGGTATGATAAGAACCGGCAGGGTTTATACTATGGAGCATTTAGCTGAGTCGATTAAGTAGGCCTTTGGTCGGCCTAACATCACTGAAACTGGGCCCGATGATCTCTGGAGAAAGAAACAAGCCAAGGAATACTCAGTCATTGATCAGCTGAAAAAAACATCGGGACAAATTTCTATCCTAGCTTTGCTGCAAAGCTCCGACGTACATAAGAATGCCTTGTTGAAGGTGCTGAGTGAGGCATATGTACCAAGTAACATCACCGGAGGAGAAATGGCAAACATGGTGTAGCATGTATTGGACAGTCACAAGATCACTTTTTATGAAGATGAGTTGCCACTAGAAGGGTTGAGTCACAACAAAGCGTTGCACATCACAGTGCAATGTGAAGATTATTTTATCACTAGGGTCCTAATTGATGGAGGGTCCAGCCTCAATATTTGTCTGTTGGTAACACTCAGAACATTGGGAAAGGGTCTGCATGAGATCAAGGACGGGGCCATCAATGTCAAAGCTTTCGACGGTTCCCAAAGATCCACCATTGGGGAAATAAGCTTGTGTTTGCAAATGGGGCCTACTTGGTTCAACGTTGATTTTCAGCTTATAGACGTGCCGACATCTTACAACATGCTATTGGGACGGTCGTAGATTCATTCCGCTGGGGCCGTAGCATCAATACTGCATCAGGCGGTGAAATTTGAGTGGAACCACCAAGAGGTGATCATTCACGGCGATGGTAGCAATCCCATATACAGTTGCCAAACCATCCCAGCAATAGGAGGAAGGAGAAAGATAGGCGGGGAAACCTATCACCACATCGAGCGAGTCAACGCCATTGACAATGACAAATGGTTGGACAACAAAATTGAAAGCACATTGAACTGGAGCGGATATGAGCCTGGCAAGGGACTTGGCAAGAACCTCCAAGGGATCGCCAAGCCGATCAAATAGAAGAAACATGGCACCACTTTCGGTTTAGGATACGAGTATACTTGGGAGGAATTGAACAACTGGTTGCCACCATGGCGCGGCCTATACTACCCACTGGAGCAGCTAATACCATATTTGGAGCAGACTTTCCAGCCGGCCGATGTTATCTATGGGTCGGAAGAAGAGGAAGCACTGGCAACAGTGAGGAATTTCTTCCTATAAGAAGATAACATGGATTGTTGTGTCATTTTTGAGGAAGAGGGGGAGGAAGGCCCTTCTATACAGGCCGTAAGCCGAGGATCATGCCTCAACAATTGGACCATCAAAACCACCAGAGCTCAGAAAGCCTCGGGGTAGCAAGGCTGAACAAAGCATCATGCACTATCTTTTATTTTTACTAGTTGATTTTCCTTTCGCATTTTTGAATTTTCGTAATAAGAGCTTCCAATGTTCAAAACAATTATGAAATTTATCAAAGCATTTCAGTTTCCTTACAAATATTACTCTTATTATTTTCTCTCATTACTTTACTTATACAGCATTACTATTACGTATTTTGATGAACCTATGGCTGTAATATGCAACGAGGCAACACAACAAACAGACATAGATTCATAGGAAGATGATATACCAGAAGAGATTGTTAAAGAGGTTGAGAATTTTGAGAATAGACCTAAGTCCAACCTGGACGAGACTAAGATTGTTAACCTGGTAAATGCCGAAAATATCAAAGAAACTCGTATCAGCGTTCATTTGCCACCGTCAGAAAAAGAAGAATACGCAGAATTTCTGAAGGAATATGAGGACATATTCGGCTGGTCATATGATGGCATGACTAGTTTGAGCACATCTATTGTGGCCCACAAACTGCCAACTGATCCGACATGTCCACCGGTAAAATAGAAACTCAGAAAGGTTAAACCCAACATGAGTCTAAAAATCAAGGAAGAAGTCACTAATCAGGTCAAAGATAAGGTCCTCAGGGGAGTAGAATATCCGACATGGTTAGCCAATATTATTACGGTGCCAAAGAAGGATGGGAAGGTTAGAGTCTATGTCGACTACCGGGATCTCAATCGGGCCAGTCCAAAGGATGACTTCCCATTGTCGAACATACACATCCTGATCGAGAATTGCACCAAGCATGAGTTGCAATCATTTGTATATTGCTTCGCTGGATATCATCAGATCTGGATGGACGAAGAAGATGCTGAGAAAATGGCTTTCATTATGCCGTGGGGGATGTACTGCTACAAGATGATGCCATTCGGGTTAAAGAATGTATGGGCCACCTACATGAGGGCCATGACTACTATCTTCCATGATATGATACACAAGGACATTGAGGTGTATGTAGATGATGTCATCATAAAGTCAAAGAAAGCCACTGACCACATGGAAGATTTGAGGAAGTTTTTCAACAGACTGAGAAGATACAACCTGAAACTTAATCCCGCGAAATGTGCATTTGGGGTTCCTACAAAAAAACTACTGGGGTTCATTGTGAGTCGCCAAGGGATAGAACTGGATCCATCTAAGGTCAAATCTATTCAAGAACTACCACCGCCAAAGAACAAGAAGGATGTAATGAGCTTCCTGGGAAGACTTAACTACATCAGCCGATTCATAGCACAATCTACGGTCATCTGTGAGCCGATCTTTAAGATGTTGAAGAAGAATGCTGCTACCATATGGACTGATGATTGCCAAAAAGCTTTCAACAGAATTAAGGAATACCTATCAACACCACCAGTCTTAGTTTTGCCTGAGCCGGGTAGACCTCTATTAATCTACCTTGCAGTATTAGATGGAGCGTTTGGTTGTGTTCTAGAGTAGCATGATTAAACGGGGAGGAAGGATTAGGCCATCTATTACCTCAGTAAGAAGTTCACCCTGTATGAGGCTCGGTATTCTCTGTTAGAGCGCACCTGTTGTGCTTTAACTTGGGTAGCTAAGAAGTTGAGGCACTACTTTTGTGCCTATACTACATATCTCATATCAAGAATGGATCTCTTGAAGTACATCTTTCAGAAGCCCATGCCACTGGAAAGTTGGCCAAGTGGCAAATCATGTTGAGTGAATTTGACATTGTCTACGAACTCAGAAAGCAATCAAAGGACAGGCACTAGAAGATCACCTTGCTGAAAATCCCGTGGACAGAGAATATGAACCCCTGAAAACATATTATCCTGATGAAGATATATGATTCATAGGAGAAGACATTGCAGAATCCTATGATGGTTAGAGAATGTTTTTCGATGGAGCAGCAAATTTCAAAGGAGTTGGCATAGGAGCAGTCCTAGTATCAGAAACCGGTCAGCATTATCTGGTATCTGCCAAACTCAGGTTCCCGTGCACCAACAATATGGCCGAGTACGAAGCCTGCATCTTAGGGCTCAAGATGGCCATTTACATGAAAATCCAAGAGTTGCTAGTAATTGGGGATTCAAACTTGCTTATACATCAGGTACGAGAAGAATGGGCGACAAAGAATGCCAAGATACTCCCTTATCTAAATCATGTACAGGAGTTGAGAAAGAGGTTCACAAAGACAGAATTCCAGCATGTTCCCAGGGTCCAGAATGAATTCACCGATACACTGGCTACCCTATCATCCATGATACAACATCCAGACAAGAATTTCATTGATCCCATTTTGGTAAAGATCCATGATCAACCCGCTTACTGTGCTCATGTCGAAGAAGAAGCAGACGGAAAGCCTTGGTTTCAAGATATCAACGAATACTTGGCAAAAGGAGAATACCCAGAACTCACAAATGCTACTCAGAAGTGCACGCTTTGGAGGTTATCCAACAATTTCTTTCACAGGGAAGGAATCCTGTACGGGAGGACTCATGATTTGGGATTACTAAGGTGTGTCGACGCAAAGGAAGCATCCAGGCTATTAGAGGAAATTCATGCAGGGACCTACGTTCCACATATGAATGGCTTTGTTTTAGCAAAGAAAATACTCCGAGCTAGTTACTTTTTGATAACTATGGAAACAGACTGCATGCAGTATGTCCGAAAGTGCCACCGCTGCCAGATACATGAAAACATGATAAAGGTTCCTCCAAATGATCTTAATGCAACAAGCTCGTCGTGGTTGTTCGCCGCCTGGAGAATGGATGTTATCGGACCAAACGAACCTGCCGCATCAAACGGGCACAGGTTTATACTAGTAGGGATTGATTATTTCACCAAATGGGTTGAAGCAGCATCTTACTAGGCAGTGACTAAGAAAGTCGTGGTGGATTTCATCCACGACCGTATCGTGTGTCAGTTCGGAATTACAAAGTTAATCATTACTTATAATGGCTCCAACCTCAATAGTGATTTGATGAAATCCACGCGTGAAACCTTCAAGATCAAACACAAGAATTCTACAGCCTACATACCTCAAATGAACGGAGCTGTAGAGGCCGCCAACAAGAATATCAAGAAGATACTAAGGTAAATGATAGAAAAGCATAAGCAGTGGCACAAGAAGCTATCATTTGCTTTATTGGGATACCGCACCACAGTCCGCACATCGACAGGAGCTACCCCCTATATTCTGGTCTATGGTATAGAGGCATTCATTCCTGCTAAGGTAGAAATTCCTTCCATAAGGATCATATAGGAAGCAGAGCTCGATGACGCAAAATGGGTGAAGAGTCGTTACGAGCAACTAGCTTTTATAGACGGAAAGAGAATGGATACAGTTTGCCATAGTCAACTCTATCAGAACAGAATGTCCAGAGCCTTCAATAAAAGAGTCAAGCCAAGACAATTCACACCGGGGCAGCTGGTGTTAAAGAAAATTTTTGCGCATCAAGATGAAGCCAAAGGGAAATTCTCTCCCAACTGGCATGGTCCGTACATGGTTCATCGAGTTCTGACAGGAGGATCCCTCATACTTGCAGAAATGGACAGAGAAATTTGGCCAAAGCCGATCAATTCAGATGCAGTCAAGCGATACTATGTGTAATCTTTATGCTTTCCTTATATGATGTAATTTGAACTACGCCTGACCAGATTTCCATTTAAGAGGGGATACGTAGGAAGCCCTATGCGTTCGATCATAATTTAATAAAACTTCCATTTCCCCCGCTATTGGAAGCTGGGGTAGAATTTTGAGGAGGACCCTCAAAATTCCGAAGTCGATTCCAGCCATTTATCATTAACAGCCGTCAGAAGCAACAGCCCTGTAAACTGTGGTAGAATTTTGAGGAGGACCCTCAAAATTCCGGAGCAAGAGAAGTTAAAATGTTTTGAACCATGTCGTAGTCATCGGTTCATCTAAAGAAAACTATTCTTAATTATGTACTTATGTTATGATTTTGCTAAATCATGCATGTTTATTACTAAAATTGCCTTGTTTAGCAACTCTACCCCAAGGCATGTAAAGCAAAGCCAGCGGGGATACAAACTAACCTTTCCCCCTTTACAAACTCACGATTTTTCTTTGGATGCAGGCACTTGAGTTGCAAAATCATCAAATATACTATACGCTCACTCACAAAGTTCAGGAATAAAACTCTCCAAACCGTTGCACTTGCTCGCAACTGCTACCTGCACAACAGTATCCCCAGCAGGCACAATATCCCCAGCAATCGCGATACCGCAATCCGCTATCAGCTAAGAAAACTCTATTGCTATTTGCCATTTTTACTTCCTGCATAAGGCTACCATTCTGCTTTCCGAGACTAAGCTCTGTCTCCATCTGCATTCTCTGCATTGCATAAGGCTACCATTCTGCCTTCTGAGGTTAAGCTCTACCTCCATCTGCATTCTCTACATTGCATAAGGCTACCATTCTGCCTTCCGAGGTTAAGCTCTACCTCCATCTGCATTCTATGCATTGCATAAGGCTACCATTCTGCCTTCCGAGACTAAGATCTGTCTCCATCTGCATTCTCTGCATTGCATAAGGCTACCATTCTTCCTTCCGAGACTAAGATCTGTCTCCATCTGTATTCTCTGCATTGCATAAGGCTACCATTCTGCCTTCAAAGGTTAGGATTTACCTCCATCTTGCATGGCTAAAGATCGCCACTTCATTTACATCTTGCATGGCTGAAAGATCGCCACTTCATTTATATCTTGCATGGCTGAAAGATCGCCACTTCATTTATACCTTGCATTGGCTGAAAGATCACCACTTTATTTACATCTTACATCGGCCGAAAGATTGCCACTGCATTTATACCTTGCATTGGCTGAAAGATCACCACTTTATTTACATATTGCATGGCTGAAAGATTGCCACCTTATTTACATTTGCATTGGTTGAAAGATCGCCACCTTATTTACATTTGCACTAGCTAAAAGATCGCCACCTTATTTACATTTGCACTAGCTGAAAGATCGCCACCTACTGCATCTCATAGGCTAAAAGATCGCCAAATCATCCAAAGGCGTCATTGTTCGAAGGCACCATTTTCATAGCCCGAAAATGCCATGCCATGGCCTAAGGACCCTTTTTTTCTTTTGCATATCATTATTCAAAGGCGTCATGGTTCATAGGCATCATTCTTATGGCCCGAGAGCACCATTTCATGTCCTGCGAATCCTTATTATACACTTCATGGCCCAGGACGTCATGGTCAGAGGACGTCATCTAAACCGTCCAAAGACAACATTTCATGGTCCGACGAGAACATGCATCATGTTTAAATTTCCGCACAACATATTGTTCATTTGCAGGTAAACCGGCGAGCAACGACCGTCTCAGCAGGAGCAATCCTGCTCCAGTTCCCGCAGCCTTATTAGACTTTAACCATCTATCCTAACCCAAATATCACATCCGTCTTGGAAAATCTCCATCGGCATATTCCGCCGACGGATCCTGAACTACGTATGGCGTGATTCCTGTAAGACCAGGTATATGTAGGTAGCTCAGGAGCCAGAGCTCGGTCAAATTCTTCAAACCACTCCGTTCGGTCAAAATTGGTCATCATATCTTTACCCGATATCTCTTTCATCCTTCTCGGGTAAAGAGGGGTAGCTGTTGATACCCAATTTTTCCCTGAATATATTTTTATAAATGCAAAATACTTTTAAAATAGCATATGTATACATATATAAGTGTGTCCAGATGTTTTAGTATTTTTCCTAATTTTTTAAAGATTTTTAAATCAATTTATTGCCCTATTTTAGTAGTACAAAAACCAATAATTATTCCTCAAATTATCATTTTGGTGATTAACTTATTCTATTCTCATATTTATACCAAAATATAGTTAAGGTAAATTTTACACATTTTCACAAATTTATTTAGTATTTTTAAAGCTAAATTGCATATAATTACAATTTTAGCCTATTGTAAGATTTAATTGCGTTTAGAATTACAAAATGGATTCCAGTAATTTTATTTAATATTTATACATTATTAATTATTTTTGTACCTCTAATTTATTTCCCGAAATCATTTACTATTTTTTATAAAACGAAAAGGGGAAAAGTGTCTATTTAAATATTAGCTCTATTTCATTTCAATTGTAGCCCAAATCATCCCCCAATTAAATCCAATTGCAATGTTAAATTACCTGACCCCCGACCCGTTTATCCAACCCACCCGGCTCCCCTTTTTATCCAGGTCGTTGATCAAAATGATCAACGACCACGATTCTACCTTTCCTATTTTAATTCACAAAAACCCCAACCCTAAAATCATTTTCATTCACCCGCCACCTTTGAAACCCCTCTCCTCTCTTAAACTCTCTCGAACCTTCCCTAACCCTAGCCGCCTCTCATCATCTTCCACCTCAAAACCCATTGGAAACCATGGCTTCCCAAGCTGTGAGGGCCCTATACTCACCTCCCCTTGCTCTTACACACCTGATACCTGAAGATTCGAGGCTAGGAGTCAAATGTTTGCACCCATACCTCTGCCGATTCAAGGTTCCAGAGTCATCGCCGGCCTTGCTCCGGCGTACCATGGTGTTTTGAGCCTGGTTCTGACCTCTCCGACTCAGATCGGTGACCTTTTCAAAGCCTTTCTGATTTCTAGGGTTCTTCTGAAACCCTAGCCCTTCAAGGTTTTCTCCGATATCTTTAGATCCATTGTGTATCTGTGCTCTCTTTGAGTTTTCAAACGATCTTCCTAACTTTTCTTTCGAAAATTACTTTTCAAAGACTTTCTTTTACGATTTAGGATTTTCTGAAAATGCTTAAGTGTTTCTCTGACTCTCTTTTCCTTTTCTTTTGTGTGTATTTGCCTCTACTAGTTCTATGTTTTCCTTCTACTATGTATGTTCTTCTACCCTGCTTTCTATATTCCGTTCTTGTATTTTCTTCTACTGTGCTTTCTATATAATGTTCTTGTATGCTTTTCTACTATGTCCTGCTATTTTCTTGTACTATGTTCTGGTATGTTTCGCTTACTGTATTCTTCTACCGTTTTCTTAAGTGTTCTTACTATTTATCTTCTATAGAACTTTGTTTAAGTTTCTTTTAAAAGGATCTTCTTTTGCATGCTTTCTTCTACTGTTCTTACCAGTCTTTTCTCATTATGTTTCGAATTAGTTTCTTTACTCTGTTTGCCTTGAACCCCTCTACTGTATTTACATTCTATTCATGAGTTCTGTTGCTGGAAGAAGCAAGTTAGAAGTTTCAATTCTTTTCTCAAACCTCTAAACATGTTTCAATTCGACTACTTGCCTCCTCATCTCTGTACTTGATTCAAGGTGGAAACCCTACAATTCGGGGGTTCTGGCGAGGTTTGATTAAACTAGGGTTTTATTTTAGAACCCTTACCTCTTTCAGACTCACTTTCAGTCTATAAACTGAGTTTGGACATATTTGTTTTCATACAATGCTGAACTTTTTGCTAAACTCTTCTACATTGGATTTTTTCTACTGATTTACACGACAGTCTTCTTTCATGCTCACATGCTCCTTATATATGATGAATTTTCCTCTATATGGTTTTCAAATTTACAATTAGTGCAAACTTCCTTCTGAATATAGCTTGATAGATTTCTTTCTATCTTTTACTGATTTTCACTGTTACTCGACTTAAGTAAAACCCTTCTTCATCGTTTCTGACTTGTTTCATTCATACCAAATTTCAAACATTGTGATTTACTGGCTGTTAATTGACTCCCTAACCTTATTTTCATAAAACGTGTACTATCAAAACCCTGTTCTTAAATAAACTTTATGTATTTGTCCTCAATTGCATGCTTCACACAAAGTGTTTATTCAATTCCTTTCTTTAAATGGTTTTACTCGTTTTGAATCTGAATCCCTTAATTAAGGGAAGCCTTATGTAATTGATTGACAATCAGTTTTAAAACTATTTTCTTACCTTGTTTTTGCCTGCTTTATACACAATAAAAGGCATGACCCTTTTCATAAACACACACTTCAGAATTCACAATTTCACAATCTCTTCTGAACTCACACTTATAGTATTCTGTCTTCTTATTGGCACTTTGGCTTTTAACTACTACTTTTTCTTCATATTTCTTCGAAACTAATATGTCATGATTTATGTTTCAGCATCACCCCAATGTATTTACTTACAGTCTTTGTATCCATGTCTACTTTATTGATTTTTGTAAAGTTTGACATTTAGCTTAGTATGCCTATGTTCTATTGCCTGTTTTTGTTGTGAATCTTTGCTCCCTATCCTATTACCCCTATGTGTTTGTAAATGGTGTCTTAGGGAATGGCAATAGGAGTTGTTGTCCATGAACTGATCTTTGAACCAATGGGGTCTTAACCTCTAAACAGGTTGGAGGGTGTGGCAGCATATCCCATTGCTGGGTATTCCCATCAGCCTGCTCTTCTTGTGCTCTCGCAATCCCCCATTCCCTATATCCTTATGTGTATTGTTTCCCTTCCCTTTTCCCCATTTAGAATCTTGTGCTTGAACTCGCTTCTAGTGTCTAAGTTCTGCCCCTCTCTTGTGAGCCTTGCCTTGGGACCTTGAGTTCCCTCTGAACTTGGACACCTGAGAGCTGGCCCTTCCACAATGCACTTTCGCTTAATATGGCACTTTGGGAACTCTGACACACCCAAGTGGTAGAAAGGCTTTGAAACATGATCTTTGGAGTTGGTTTACTTCATACTTCAGACAGGAAGTCTGAATCAGGCTCTCCTTGATTGTAATTTTCAACTTCTAATGTATTTTCTTTACTTTATTTTTCTGAACTGTAATAACTTTGTAATAAACTATTGGGGATGGCGAGTGAAAGAGGGGTGGAATAACTATGTATGTAAAAGGGGAAGATATCCTGCTCATAGGGAATTTCTTATCTCTGCATATCACATAAATATCCTGCATATAGGAATTCTGCACTTTCATATGTAGATACTATGCCTATAAGGAATTTTGCACCCATATAGATATCCTGCCTATAGTTTTCTAAAATTCTGCATTCATATGGATATCCTGTCTATAGTTAAATTTCTGCATCTCTCATATATATACCATGCTCGTAGTTAACTTGAAATTCAAATCCTGCATACGCATCTGTCACTAGGCAAACCTGTTTATAAGACTTAAATAACTAACTGCATCTAGATATCATGTTCATAGGCTTAAACAAAGTATAACATTTAGATGCCATGCTTATAGGATTTCTGCGCTCTTGCTATGTCTGTAAAAGTGTCCAAAATCAACAACACATAGAAAGCATGCCTATAGGAGCTTTAATCGAATCTGAATCGCTTCATTTGCTTATAAGTTTAAAACCAGCCACAAATGACTTGTGCTCTTTTGCTAAAACTTGCCTTTTTTTAATAACAAATGATTTTTTTTCTTAAACCAGTATGTATTCATGTTTACTTCATTGTTTCTGGAATCAATAGATATCATGCCTATAGGATCTTCGTCTAACACCTAGGCAAACCATAGGGTGAGAGTTTATAAACTGAATCAGATTTTATATGTTACAACCAGCAGGCAAGCCTGATTCGAGCTTCTTATTTGAACTATGTAATAAATTAGTCTGCCTCGACCCCTTTAAGTTTTAATCAGACCTTAAACAGTACATGGAAGTCATGCTACATTATGTGCTTTCTTTCGTTTAAAGGATGTTTCTTTGAGCCCTCTTATTTGTTTATATCCTTTCCCCAAACTTGTTATATGTGTTTTATTTGTCACCTTAGTATTTTACCTTTTGAAACCATAAATAAGCCTAATAACTCCTCCTTTTAGGATTAGTAGTCCTAAATGCCTCCGGGACTGATAGGATTGGGGCGGGTAATAGCATACAATAAGTGAACGAGACCATTCCGCACTTTAATACCTTAATAGGGTGGGAAATGGTAGATTAGGATATGATGATCACGCAATAACATCACGTGTAGCCCCTCACTGAGGAGTGATTACCGGATATTGTGTGGGGTGATCCATATTATTAATAAACCTAGGACCCCCCTTTTATTTGTTTTCTTTGTTTCTTTTATTTTTTTAAAACCAATCAACTTTTTGAGTTCATTTTTCTTACATTTGTTTATTTGTAACCATTACGTGAAAATCCCCTCTTATTTGAAGCCTTTATTTTCCTATGTGTTATTTGACCTAAAGTCATAATAATAGCTTGGCCGAGAAACAAACTAGTGAATCTTGAGGGGTGCCTAAGACCTTCCCCTTGAGATAATTTCAAGCCCTTACCCAATCTCTGGTTGTTCAAATCAAACCTTCCCTAGTGTCCTGATGTACTCAAATCATTAGGTGGCGACTCTTCACTTCAAACTAAATCCCGAAAGGGAACGAGTTGTCCTCCCAAATGTCTTAAACCCGATTTCGCGAGAAAAAGGGGGCGCGACACTTTTCCCATATCCCATATACATATATTTACATATATACACGTTTATAACGCCATCTGGTCATGGGTCAATGCACATGTGAATGAATGCAATGCATGAGAAGTACGTTAATAAAATGTTTCCTTCTATTAAGGCTTCGTTAGTAGTTTCCTTATGAATGAACAAATATTTAGAGGGAACAATAATAAATAAAGCGAAAAATTCATGTCTACCTCTTCTCATTTATTTAACTAGTCCATGGTACGTGCGTTGCGCGTGTATCCCGTTTTTATGAGTAAGAAAATTAATATTATTCATAAATTGTATCTTTAGTTACAAATAAAAATGTAAGGAAATAGTATAAATTCCTAGTAATGGGGAATATTGATTTACTTTTCTAACGGAATAATAAAGAAATACTTCTCCACATAAATCCTCATAGTCTTAACTCAAATTGTTTACTCATTTATTATTATTCGATGATGGAACATTCCATTTTGTTTCAAGAGGACTTTAAATCTTAAATATCAAATAGTGTCTTTGATATTTTATAAGTTTATCTCAACAGATCTAAGATTATTACAAAAATATTCTGGAACAAAATATTACAATTCCTAAAATAAATAAAAAGGATACTTCTTTTTCAAGATAAAATCAAATTGTTTTCAATTTTTTTTAATTTATTTTGACATAGATAAAAAGAAGAAACAAACTTTCGAGAATGATTAAATTATTTTCAATTCAAAAATACTAAAGAGGACATTCTTAAAGAAACACATTTAAAATCAAAAACATCAATCCCAAAATGAAACACGTCATAATCCATATTTGAGCATCTGAAAAATATTACAAACATATTGAAAAGAAATACATATTATAGTCCATAAAAGACTATTTTATATATTTGATGTCACGATCCCAAATACTCGGTCGTGATGGCGTCTATCACATTACTAGGCAAGCAAACCCAAACTATTAACCACAACAAGTTTCTTTTATAAAAACCATTTTCTAACACAGGTTTAAATACAAAATTTTCATAATATGTATTTAAAGCACAATTTCCTACGCGAAATGTCAAATAAACATGAAAGCTACACAGCCCTAAATATCTAGTATCACGAGCCTAGAGCCTCTAAATATATAAATCTGATCGTCTAATACTTAACAAGTCTAAAATGCAGTGAAATTAAGGATAAGAGGAAGAAAGCAGGGCTGTGGATGCTGTGCACCTACCTTGCAGTCTCCGGCAAACTCTGACAATGCTGGGGATCCTCACTCTGCCGCTCGGGCACCTGGATCTGCACACAATGTGCAGGGAGAAACGTGAGTATGCCAACTTACTTAGTAACTAAAGTAAATAAGGTCTGAACGCGGTGACGAACAATTAACAATCATATAACTGAAGGAAACAACAGAATGATAGGTCCACTTCACAGTTTAAACCAAGTTTCGTCGCAATTATTCCAACAGAGGCTTATTTTAACAGAAGAGTGAAATCAGTAAAACTATCATAACTGGGCCCCTCGGGCAAGGTATCACTCATAATATGGCCTCTCGGGCAGCCTCTCAGTAAGTCGTGATTCAACTCTCGTCATTCAATACTCACTCTCAGCACTCATGCGCATTAATATCTCATAGTAATAGAATTCATAGTAACCGCTGTGGCATGCAGCTCGATCCGTTATTTATAGTCGACTACGCTCACTGGGGGTGTACAGAATCCGGAGGGGATCCTACAGCCCAAGCGTCATATCGCTGCGGCGCGCAGCCCGATCCAATATACGTATATTGCTGCGGCGTGCAACCCGATCCAGTATACATATCGCTGCGGCGTGCAGCCCAATCCATAATATTTACATATAATATCCTCACTATTAGGTTCTCAACCTCTCTCAGTCATTAACCTCACCGCCTCTCGGGCACAACAATAGAAATTAGGGAACTCAACCCAAACAGTCCTCACAATTAGAAGTGGAGTAGTAAAACAAGTTTTAAACATTTAAACAGGTAAAACATGACTGAGGATATACTTTCAACAAGTAAAGTGAGGAAAATAGTGAATATGCCCCTACGGGTCTCAACAGGTCGGCACAAGCCCCCAAACATGGCATACAGCCCATAATATAGTTTAAATAGCTAAAATACGGAATATCATAAGGTTCCAAATCAAATACGCTGCTTAATATTCGCTATGGGATGGACGAAGTCACAATCCCTACCGTTGCACATTCACACGCTCGTCACCTAGCATGTGCATCACCGTATTTATCAAAACAAGTGAAATACCGGGGTTTATACCCTCAGTTTCAGATTTACAATGGTTACTTACCTCTAACCGTTAAAAATACTACTCCGCAATGCCTTTGCTCCTCAAATCAGCCTCCACTAGCGTCGAATCTATCCAAAATAAGAATCACGACGTCAAAATATGCTAAGGGAACGAAGCCCAAGCGAAAACAATCAAATAATAACAAAAATCTCGAAATTGGCCAAACCCGACCCCCGGGACCATGTCTCGAAACTCGATAAAAATTACATCACCGGAATCCTTATCCTCCCACGAGTCTATACATATCACGAACACTGAAATCGTAGTCCAAATGATCCCTCAAATCCTCATTTAAAGTCTACTAATCTCAAGCCCTAATTTATCAATTTTAGGCTTAGATTCCATGATTTATTAGGTAGGTTTCACAATAGAATCGAGTTTTAAGTCCAAAATTCTTACCTCCAACTGTTTTCCCTTGAATCCCTCTTCATTCTCCTTCAAAAAGCTCCAAAAACGACCAACTATGGAGGAAATAAACCCCACATTCGCGGACAAGATGACCTTTTAAACCTTCTGCACAGGCCTGAAAATCCTTCTTCGCGAACGCAGTCAAAGCCTCGCGTTCGCGAAGCAGAACTTAACTTTGACCAATTTTCCTCTTACATGATCGCGGCCAAACCCTCGCGAATGCGATGCTTTACCCAGACGTACCTTCGCGAACACGTTCTATCCATCGCGAACGCGATGAGTTAATTCCACTGAAGCTCAGCCTCTCTTTTCCTTCTATGCCAACGCGATTACGCACCCGCGAACGCGATACACCTATGCCCAGCCCTTCGGGAACACAGAGACCTTATCGTGATCGTGAAGGCTTAATTTCCACCTTCCTCGACTGACCCTTTGCGAACGCGAGGACCCTCTCGCGAACGCCAAGGTCTCTTTTCTGCAGGACTGACCTGCAATTTTCTGCAGGTTCCAACTTCATGAAATGGCCCGATAGACCACCCGAAACTCACCTGAGGCCCCCGGGACCTCAACCAAAGGCACCAACACATCCCAAAACTTTATTCAAACTTATTCCAATCTTCAAAATACCTCAAACAATATCAAATCAACTAAAACACATCGGATTCAAGCCTATGTTTATAAAAATCTTCCGAATTCCGCTTTTGATCAAAAACCCGACCAAACCACGCCCGAATGCTGAAATTTTGCACACATATCCCAAATGACACAATGGAACTACTGCAACTCTGAGAATTCCATTCCGACCCCTAGATCAAAATCCGACCTACCAACCAAAAATTACCAAAAATCCAATTTCGCCAATTCCAACCTAAATCTATTCCAGAAATCCAAAACTCATTTCGATCGCGCTCCTAAGTCCCAAATCACCTCCTGAAGCTAACCAAATCATCGGAACTCACATTCGAGCCCTCTAACACATTAAAACATCCATATAAAAATACATATATTTTCTCATCTTCTAATTTTTTCTAATCTCATGTAAAGATTATAAATTTTCGTACGCTTAATTATTAAAATGGTAAAAAGATAACCTTCTTTCCTTGTGAGAAAATAATTTCTATTTTTAAAATAAAGAAAATTTCCTTGATAAACTTTCTCATATTATGTGTATAATTTAAAACATTTTTGAAAGTAGTAATATTAATAACTATATAAAATCATATTTTTCAAACTTATTTTAAAAATGTTCCACTCAAAATACCATATCAAACATATATAATGGTGTCAATATTATTAAATTCGCGGGATGTAACAATAGGAAAATGATGTATCGGGCCAACTGGTCGAATGAACCGTGTCTGCATAGAAGAACCAAACCCTTGACAACAAAAACATGTATAATTTAAACAAGTAATCGAAGAATATTTTTCCTCGATCAAAATTCTTTGCGCTGCAAAGAAGTCTGATACTTTTGGAAGAAACGGCTCTAGACCCAAAAAAACCTCCCGAATACTCGGGTTCTTACACTAAAACTCGAAGTCATATGAACTCTGGGTCGGAAACTTCAAACTCGTAAGCCCTCAATGAGGCAACACCAAGTTTGTAAATAATGTCTCCAGAGCCGAAAAACTTTCGACGTCTCGGGGACTATCGTCGACTATCATCCCATCGAGCTATTAGAAACTCAAGGCTATAAGACCCCAAGCACGCAACCTCGAGTCCGAAAGCCCTCCATGCGGAAATACTAGAAAATGTATGACCTCTACGAGGCATTATCAACAATATAAGACCTCTATAAGGCAACACCAAAACTGTAAGACCTCAAGCAATGCATTGATGATATCATACTTACGACATAAGCCTTCACGATAAGCGAGGCATCCCATGGACTTACCTTTTCAGTGTCATTCAATGCGATGTTGATTCCCATTCTTCAAAGAAACAATATCGCTGTGGATCCAATTTCCAATGAAGCATTGATTGCACCTGCCGATCTGTCTTTCAAAGGCATTGATGGTGTCGTTGGCCATACTATCAAACCCTATAAATGGAGGCCTTCCGGTACTATCTTTTTATCCAAGTGTCTTTCAACATCTTTCCATTCCTTTCTTCCCACTATCCTCCTCCATTGCTACCCACCATGTTTGGGGTCTATGGACTTAAGGTCTTATGGCAGCGTTCTCATCACCCACGCCATGGCCTTTTGCCTGGGCTTTCCTTTGTTGAGCGTGATTATACTGTCTTGTCACTACTGTTGTTGTTACGGTTGTTACTACTGTCGTCGTTGGTTCAAGGTGATGAGATAGGGGGCCGACTTCTCCTGACTTAGGATGACGTTTGGACTCTACACTGGTGCTCGGGAGAGCATTCAGATTATACACCACTGCTCACTCTCGTACCCTGGCCTGGTGTGGCACTTCATCCCCTTGGTTTTCCAAGGGATAAAATGGCGCAACCGGCAATTAGACTTGCACGGCACAATGTCTCAGAAGGCAGACCCAGAGCAGCCGTGCAAGTAGGGTTGATGTCCGCTGAATTTTCAACCTCTGGCTTCGGCGGGCTATGCTTTTTTCTACTTCTTCTGTGTCACTTTCGTCTTCTTCATCTTTCCCCTCGGAGATATTATTCTAGCGGACCGAGATGAAACAAAAGAGGAGGTGGCGGTCAAAGATATTGTCGCCGGGGATGCATGCTCGAAGAGATGGTTCTCTAAAATACTGTTGCCGAGGATGTACCTTTGAGAGTAGGCTAGGCTCTAGGCTTTTCACTATATGTGTACCCTTTTGCTTCATTCTTTCTGTGTAAGGACCCTTCGTGGGCTTTTGTAATCATATGTTAGGACCTCTCGATGGCTTTTGTAATTATGTATTTTCTGAATACAAAGACATTTTCCCATGTTTATCTTCGATGCTTGCTATATCTCCTTTCATTTGCACTTATAGAGACTCTGAATGCGTGAATTTATCGGCTACTGCCAATATATAACCCAGATGCGAGTGTTTTCTTTGACCTTTGATTGATTAATATGGCTTCCTACGGAACCCATTGCGGTCTCTTGGATCGAGCCTGTATTGGGCCAATAAACTCGGGTCGTCGGGACCCTTACTTCGAGTTGAAGGAAAGTAATGTTTTGAGCCTTGAGACCGTAATTTATCATTTAGAACTCGCGGTAATCTTCAGGGAAATTTGCTCAGAGGTCCGAGGATAGGGACTACCTTTAAGCTTTTGAGAGTAGTTCCCGATTGGGGTTCGTTCAAACACGGGCCACCTGGAAACCTGCTTTGAACTTAGCGTAGATAGCCTTAATGTGTTGTAGGTAGATCCCAAGCGAGGGTATACTCGAATTTAGATGGCACCCCGAGACCAAGCCTATGTAGGTGGAGCTTAAATTCTTATTTCCTTGGAGCCTAACACCTTTTTGACAAAAGTCCATGAGGTCGGGTACCACCTCGAGACTTGTAATGATGTCATTGGCTTCATGGGCCTAACCTTTTTCTGATGGAGGTCCTCGAGGTTGGGTGCCCCCTCGTGACTTGCGATGATGTTGTTGTCTTTTTAGAGCCTAACTTCTTTTTGATAGAGATCCTCAAGGTCGGGTACTTCCTCGGGACTTGTGATGATGCCATTGGCTTTTTAGAACATAACTTCTTTTTGATGGAGGTCCTCGAGATAGGGTACCACCTTGGGACTTGCGGTGATGTCGTTGGCTTCTTAGATCCCAACTTCTTTTTGATGTGGGCCCTCAAGGTCGGGTACCACCTCAGGACTGGCGATGATGCCATTGGCCTTTTAGGCAGGCGGATCATTGCTGTTTTTTCCACATATAGGGTCGTTTCCGCTCCTTTGGAGATCCCACCTTTTTAAGTTGTTAACCTTCTTTTTCTGCATTAAGTCTTTCATTACTTCAGTACTAACATACTTGCACAGATTCTTGCTTTAGTTCTCTAATTTTGCCATAGCCATGACTGCTACATCGGGTTCTATCGGGCAGAGAGGGGAGAGTTCCACCTCCGGCATTCAGGACTAACGAAACTATACCTTGAAGATCACTTCTTTGATAGGATAAGAGCATCTTGAGTTAGTGAGAAAAGACTGCGGATGGGGGGAGAAAGTAGCGTTACAGACATTTTCCCCGGATGAGGGCATCATGGATCGTGCCGATGGAATTTTGAATGTGTATATGTACACTGGGCCCCCTTGATAATATGATTGCGAAGCTTGACGTCTGAGCTTTCGAAGGTCAGGGTTGAAATCGTTGATGCCCGGGCTGAAGCCGTAATGAGCAGAACTAAGGCTGATCAGGAGATAGCAATCTATTTAAATGATGCTACCGATGCTCAAGCTGAGCTGAGAAGGATCCTCGCCCGCGAAGAGAGCATCGAAGAATATGCTCATTGCAAGTCTCGAAGAAAGACCCTCGAGGAGATCCGTTCTAGGGGTTTCGCCCTCTTAGAAGAGTTAGTGTAAGCGAGGGCAGACGAGCGTGATGCTCTGTTACTTCTGTCTGACAACGAAGAAAGCGAAGATGAGGCTGACAGGCCATAGATCATTGGGGGCGCAGATTTCACCATCTGTATATAGCATTTTCAAAGCATGTTTCTAGATGGAGATTGCGTTTTTTTGTATGTGTGTATAAAAGAAAACCTTGCGGCTTTATTTCTTCTGTATCTCTTTTTGTCTCAAATTTTGCCAGGTGAACTAGTCTTTGGGTTGGTAGGAATCCTTAGATTCATGATATGGCCCTGGGGCTTATTAGGCTGGCCCGTAGGATCTTACGCGCTTAGTCTATATGACCTTTTATGTGGGCTGGCGACAATAGCTCTTACGCCTTGCTCTTAGGAATATTTAGTTAACTATTTTGGGTTCAGTCTCCGAATCGGGGTTTGACTCGAGCTCATTCGACCCTCAAGTTTTGTATTTGTGCGAGCTGGCGACAATGGCTCTTACACCTTGGGCCAATGTGGCCTTTTAGTATGGGCTGGAGACAATGTCTCTTACGCCTCGCTATTAGGCATATTTAGTTAACTATTTTGGGTTCAGTCTCCGAATCGGGTTTCAGCTTGAGCTCATTCGACTTTTAAGTTTTGTATTTGTGCGGGCTGGCGAAAATGGCTCTTCTGCCTTGGGCCGATATAGCCTTTTACTATGGGCTGGCGACAATGGCTCTTACGCCTTTGGACAAAGCGACCTTTTATTTGCTTTATTTTTCCCTCTTTAAGGACTTTTTGAAATATTTTTTGCTTGACTCTTCGACGGTTCGTTAAAAACCTCGATTACGAGTCGTTATGTGGTGATAATCGAGCACGTTGGGAGGTTTGGCTCGGAGGCTGAGTATCTTGAAGCCTGTGATTTGGAGCTGACATGGTTAAAGCTCTTTTGCCTATGTAGAGGGTAGCCTGTTTAGCCGGTTCTTTTCAAAGTAGATTCGAAGTAAATGAAGGCCTGCGATTTTGTAGCGACGCTCGAGCGTCGCCTATTCGCGTTAGTTTGGCTGGTACAACCTTATGTCCTTAGTCATTTGTGCTTGGCCGAAGCTATTTTTGATCCCGAGTGAAGTAGTTTTGGCATCTATATCGAGGGTATGCCTTTTAGGGGTCTTACAAGTTCGATATATAGCCTTAACTTTAAGATCGGGTTTACGTCTTTAGCATGGTCTTACAAAATTTTCATTCCTTTGAGGTCTTACAACTTTTAGATACTTGGTATAAGTATGGTTCATGCCTTGCTTGAGGTCTTACAGATAATGTTATTGCCTTATATAGGTGTTACGAGACCGAGTCTACCCGCTTGTGGTCTTATGGCCTCAGGTTTTTTAATGAATGATGATTGACGACAATCCTCGAGTCATCGAGGGTATTCTGGCTTGGGAGTCGTTACTCGTAAACTTGGTATTGCCTTATTGAGAGCTTACGATTTCGGAGATTCCGACCGTGAGGTCATGCAATTTTTGAGATTTTGAAGCCAGTCCCTAAGTGTTCGGGACACTTTCAACCTTGGAGATGTTTTGTGATTTTCATGTTGCCTTGTTGAGGGCTTATGCATTTTGGATCCTTACCCAGAGGTCGCTTAGGAGTTGAATTGTTGACGCTAGTCCCCGAGTGTTCAGGTCGTTTTCGATGGAGGAGTCGCTATTGCGAAAATGCTGAGTTTCTCTTAGGGTGTGAGATGCTTTGATAAAAGGTATTCTTTGATTACTTGATACAAGTATACATTTTTTGTTGTCGGGGGCTTAGCTATACATACACGGTTCGTTCGACCGTTTGGCCCGGTACATCGTTTTGCTATTGGGACCCCATTTGGCATTTCTTGGCTTTTTTGAGTGGTTGACCTTCCGGGGTGATGCCCCCCAGTTTTCGAGGTTGATTACAAAAGAAGCCTTGAATACTTGCTGAGTCTTCCTTAGGTAGCATGTGGATGTTGCCTCATTAAAAACCTTGCCGGTAAAACCCTTTTCGGGATAAAAACTTGGTCGAAGGAAAATAGTGCAATGGATGCTTTAAAACCTTAAGGTCTTCGGGCCGGGTTAGCACTTTGACTGCTTTGGTTGGGCACCTACATAAGGGTTAGCATGACATATAAAATAAAAGGAGTGATGGTTATACCTTAGTGTGGGATGTGTCGGCGATGTTTCGAGGTCTGATGTGTTCCAATCGCTTATGATGAGGATGCGGTACGGTCCTCTGCTTTGTTTAATCGGGCTTAACCAAAGATGTATTTTGATTACTATATGCGGCGAAATCAGAGGGCCTAAATTCTTGCTATCAAGTCACTTCAGAAGAATATCTCGAGACCCCGAGGATGTGGAGTTGCGATCTAGTCCCCTTCCTCGGGGCTCGTCGAGGCCCGACTCAAAGAAGACGAAGATTAAGGCTAGAGAAAAAAAGGGAATTCCCAAGGCACGCGGCTAAGTATGACAGAGCCGGCCTACCCTGAGCCTGTGTTGAGGCGTCACGTCTAGCCGTCCCATCTCCATGCTTTTATAATTAATGTATGTTGTACTATAACCGAATTCCCCTCCAATATAAAGAGAATCCACACCACTTTGTAAAGGGCTGCTATTGCTCCAACTATTTAACACAAGAGCAATAATATCTCTCTCTCTCTTTTCTCTCTAACTTACTCGCTCGAGGATACTTTTTGCATATATTGCTTTCATACTTGTTCTTCATTTATTGCTCAATATTGGCCATTAAGAGCCTTGTTTAATTATTTCTTAACTCTTATCCCCTTCCCGGCTACCCTCGATAGTTCGAGATCGAGCCGGATATCGACCTCGAGACCTTTCATCGACCAGTCCGAAGCCCTGGTAGCAAACCATTCGGTTTAATCACTGCCCCGTTTTAGCTTATACTTCATCGTTAAATCTCATACGCCTAGCATCAACTTCTCTAACAACTAGCATAAAAATAGATCATGTATTTTTAGAGTCCCGTTTACAAATTTAATTGTTGTTACCATTTTCATTGTAAATAGTTTGGCGCCCACCGTGTGGCTAATAATAGTAGTGATTATTTTCTTGCTGGTTTCATTACACAAACGCAAGTTATCTTTCACGTTTCTTTTCTTGTACGAGATCCTTTGATTTCAAGTCAAAATGTCTGGCTCGGTAAATAGAGTTGAGAACGACAACCTCGAAAACCATGGGGAAAACGGCATGGTTGTTCCCGCTGTTGGCGCGCCACCACAGAATCCCGATAATGCACCCGGATTGATTTTAGTGGATGCAGGTTCACAAGACGCACAACAGGTCAACAAAACCTCACACACCGACAGGAACATGACAGCCAATAGGAAGCCCAAAAAACCCTGGCCCGGGAAGAACATGAAGTTAGTCTTCATGTAATTTTTGAAATGTTGCAGGCACAACAGTTGGCCGTTGCTCAGTTACAAAGCCACCTGAAGACTCCCAGCAGAGTAGCGCCGGAAACTACTCCCCCAGCCGAACAGGTACCAGAGAGGTCAAGCAACAACGGATCAGTAGTTGAACCTGCCATAGTAAAAATACTTGAGGATCTCACCAAAAGGATCGAATCGAGCGAGAAAATGATAGCAGCCAACGATAAGAAGGTCGAGACCTATAACTCTAGGGTCGACTTGATTCCGGGTGCGTCGTCAGTCCTCAAGGGCATAGATTAGAAGAAGTTCATACAGAGGCTGTTCCCCGAGGAAGTGGCCTCGAATCCCATTCCAAAGAAGTTCAGAATGTTGGAACTCCGTAAGTACAACAGGACCACCGACCCTAATGAACACGTTAGTGCCTACACCTACGTGGTAATGGGCAACGATATAAAGAATGATAAAATCGAGTCTGTATTGCTGAAAATATTCGGGGAAGCACTCTCGAAGGGGCCTATGATGTGGTATCACAACTTGGATCCTAATTCCATAGATTCATTTGCCATGCTAGCGGACTCCTTCATAAAGGCACACGGCGGTGCCATCAAAGTAGCGACGAGGAAGTTCGCCGTTTTCAAAATCAAGCAAAGAGAGAATGAGATGCTGCGGGAATTCGTGTCTCACTTTCAGATGGAATGGATGGAGCTACCACCAGTCTCCGATGACTGGGCAGTGCAGGCCTTCACCTAAGGTCTGAACGAACGAAGCTCGGTGGCTTCAAAATAGCTAAAATTGAACCTGATTGAGTATCCAGGTGTGACCTGTGTTGCAACCAAAACACTCACGCAAGTGTACGCGATCGACAAGTAATATAGTAGTAAGTAAAGTATCGTTCCCACGAGGAGTTGTGATCAACTTATCGACTAATGTAGACTCAAACAATTATCAATTTATGCTATATTATTACAAAATATTTAAAGAACCAATTTACAACTTACTTAATAATTGCACAATAATTCAACACAAAATTACTACACCAATTTCACAATATGTTTATAACAATTTGGATAAATATATTCCCGGGTCATGGACTTGCTAGAAATTATGCTACTATTTTAGCTTAAAATGGATTTATTGAATTATCCGGGTTATTGATTATAGGGTTAATAATATTCATAAGAATCTTTCGAGTTCTTATGCATCTATTCAAGTTAAACTAATACCTATATGTCTATGGTATTAATATTAGCAAGAATGCATTTACAACTCCTATTTTTCAACCAAGCAAGACAATTAAGTATAGTTCTATCTTAATTGTGAATCTTTCACCCGATGCCCAGGATCCGGATCTTGCTCTATTTGATTCTATATGCAATCAAGAATTTCCTTTTTCAAGTTTAACTCAAGATTCGTAAATAATGTTTTACTGTTAGCTACGCAGTAAAATAATTAGAAGCAGAATCAAATAAACAACCCATAATGATAAATTCAAGATCATCAATCTAAGCTTCAAATAACATAATTATCTAACATCCATGACCCAAGAATACTAGAGTTTTTAGCTACTCATAATCATACAAAAATCAACAATAAAAGTTTTAAACATAATATTAACAAGCAAATAGAAGAAAGTTTAGAAGAACTCTTTGAATCCTTGCTCCAAGATGTTGTTCTTCTTCTCCTTTCTTAGCTCCAAGATGAAGCTCCTCCTTCTTCTATGGCTTTTTCTCCCTCAAAATCTGATTTTTTCCCTCAATAATGGAGCTTTATTTATGTAAGTTGAGTGGATCCTCTCAGATTTCCCATTTTGCCCCCAAATAATTGATTTCCCGGACAGGACTAGTGCTGGAGCGCATGACCAGCGCACATCCCACGCATATCGAGTTTCTTTCTGTCCAAATCACTAATCTAGCGCGGGAGCGCATGACCAGCGCATGACCCGCGCTAGTGGGGTTTTCTCTTGTTAAGATGTTGCTGCTCAACTTTTCGTCATTTGACTCCATTTTTCACTTGATTACCATCATAAATCCTCATTTGTTTATTGAACTCTTGTGAGACATTAAAGTCATGATTAGAGCCAATTTTTTGCATTATTTGAACATTTACAATAGTAAACCATCCTTAAGTTGAGCTAAAACATAGGCTATATTAAACAATTTAGCCTATTATCAACACCCCACACTTAGCTTATTGCTAGTCCTCGAGCAATCCACTATATTCTTTTTAGAGAATTCTTCACTCAACCATTTCCCCTCACGCATTACACCTAGAACATTGTACATATATTACGCCTAGCAGTGAACAATCCTAGCCTCAAAGTCAACTCTCAAGTGCCATGCAATATTTACACTTCCTCAAAGTACTCTACACAGAAATCAAGACTTGCTTCTCCGTCACGAGTCATATGCCCTCACAATTACATCAACTAAAACTGAGTTCAATCCACCACATTCAATTCATATATTCACATATATCAAGGAAATCACCTACTCTCACAAAAGAGGTCACATGCATGCAATTGGTACCATAAGCTTGTCCTTAATGTAAATCTCTACTAATGTAGGCTAGCTCAATCCAAAATCAATTAGGACTTTTTCATGGTTGTAATGTGGGCTAAGGGATGGGTAGGATGTATTTAGGAATAGTGACTCAACCCCTAAGCACTTTAACACATCACACGAGCAATTTTCAGCATAAATTCTTCAACCCACTTCTCATTTATACACAATATCATCCCACAAATACACCCTTCTTCTTTAAGCACTCTATTAATTCATTCCCACTAGCTAGAGCAAAACACAATGTAATTATCTCTCTTTTTTCACTCAATTTCTGCTAGTGGTGTATTCGTTTACAACATAAGTGCCCCTTTCATCTTTTTATTGGTTCCACTCAAAAGCCACCCCACACTTATTTCCTTCTTACTTCTTTTAGCGCTCTTCTCACAAGTAAAATGCTTTAAGAGGTAAAAGGATCAAAACAATGTCAATTAAGAACAAAAGGGTATAGGCTTGTAATATGGGTGCCAAACAAAAAGTCTGAAGGCTCAAAAGGGTTAACTAGAGACAAATTTTATTTTTAATAAGCAATTAAGCTCAAAAAGGTCAAAGAAAGCCTAACATCATTTTTCAAACCGAGCATCACCTCAAATTTCGCTTCAACTCACATACCGAGCAAGTTCTAGACACAAGTACAATACATGGACTACACAAATACTCACCACACATGGCATATGACTCATTCCAGATCAGCTCATCAAGACACTCCATTACGAGCATTCAATTCAGTACAAACATACAAATTAAGGCACTTTCAGTGAGATTCAACAATTAAGACTAAGCGCGTTACACTCTATGGTCTAATGTGTTCAGGTGTGTCAACGTTATGAGTTCTCTTCTATAGCTTGCATCCATTTATTTAATATACAAATAAAAAAAATGAAAATAGAAATTAAAAACTACATATGCCCGGTTCAAGATAAACTCTTGGAAAAGAACCGCGGCTTAAAGAAAAACCAAGGGGGAATTTCTACACTACCTAAGAAAAAATATAAAAAAAATCTTTTTGTTGTTTTCTCTAGACTCACTTCCCTCAAGAAAATTAGTCTAAAAGATCTGTCGTAGGGAAAAGTCTAATTTTTCTACCATTTTTTTTTACAAAAAAAAAATTAATCTTCTAAAATACTACACAACTACGAAGAAAAGAAATAAGAAGCTAAAATACTAAAAAGCTAATTATCTAAAGGAATTATCCCATCCCACACTTAAAAGAGTGCAATATCCCCAATGCACAAATAAAGCAAAAATAACAAGGGTGGACAAGAAACTCCCTGAAAGGCCAAAGACCGAAGCACTGGCAGCTCACGGGGTACTCAGACTTCTCCCAAGGATGGTCCTTTGTGCGGGTACCTCACACTAGTTCCAACCAGCTGGCTCGCATTTGCACACTTTCAGTGGCTTTTCTTCTATGCTCATAATCCTACAGCAAATGCTACAAAGGTAGAAAACTAAAATAAACAAAAATAAATAAAAATAAAGGAAAGCAGTAAAGCTGGGTTGCCTCCCAACAAGCGCCTAATTTAACATCGCGGCACGACGTGAACCACTTTTTGCCTCCACCTTGAACTTATAAATTGAGCCCCCAATTTGTCTTCAAGCTTTTTGCTATGATCTAGGGGTGGTGAGACAAATTTAACATGGTCGAGCAACCAATATCGTGTTCTACACTTTTTGGCTTTCAAATGAGGTATGTAATTATTTCTCTCTGGCATGATATATTCCAGAATATAAGCACCCAGGTCCTCGTACATTGGTTCCCCCAAAGGCTCAGATGACTCGATTTCCATGTCATCATCCAAACACAATGTTGAAAAATGTATGGAATGAGGAGCAGTACGCCCCAACTCTAGAATTGTATCACTAGTTACATCCTCATATGTACACACACTAGAGTCTTCAAATATAACATTATCTACTTCTTCACATGGCTATAGAGTGCTTTCCTCAACATGGACATCATTAATAAAAGTACGCTCGAATGATTGACTTTCCAATTTTAGCTCCTCAAATTGGCGTATAAGTTCCTTTTCAGTTTCACACAACTCAGAACTATGCATCAACCTTTGCAATCAATTGAGCGCCCAAGTCATGAATAACAGTGCCAAATTTTTCGATCTCTTGTCCCATTTTAGCTCTTCCTTCTATTAGGCCTTGTATCCCATCTGTAATTTTCTCACGTTGAGCCTCATATATCTCCAATCTTTCAGCTTGTTCCACCAACCAGGTTTGACTCAAAATCTCCTCTTTTTCAAAATTTTCCTCTAACTGGTACTCACTATCTTCATTCAATTCTTCTATATTGGCCTTCATTCTTGTGATTGTTGCCCTCATTCTTTTCATATCTTTTTTGAATTCATCATGTTGCTCTGCTACTTGGTTTAAAATATCCCAATATATGCATCAAGTTCCATATCATGTACTTCATTGCCCCTATCAAACTCATAAACATTATTAGAATGATCATAATAAGGGCTCAGAGAAGGATGAAAAGAATTAGGACAACCATCCCAGTGGCCATCTTGACCACCACACATATTACAAATATTCCACTCAAAGGGTTGAGATTGTACGTACAACTCATTTCCGGGAATATTCTGACAATTTTTCCACCAGTGCGGTCTTCCACAATATGGACAAGGAACATCAAAATAAGAATAACCATCATTTGAATAACTTTCATTCCAAGATTCCATGTTAAAATAAATAAAAAATATTAACTAAACTAAAACAAAAAAAATGAATAAATAAAAACAATTCAATGTCTCATCTAGAAGAATAGTTAATTTCCAAGTCCCCGGCAGCGGCGCCAAAAACTTGTTGCGACCAAAACACTCACGCAAGTGTACGCGATCGACATGTAATATAGTAGTAAGTAAAGTATCGTTCCCACGAGGAATTGTGATCAACATATCGACTGATGTAGACTCAAACAATTATCAATTTATGCTATATTATTACAAGATATTTAAAGAACCAATTTACAACTTACTTAATAATTGCACAATAATTCAACACAAAATTACTACACCAATTTCACAATATGTTTATAACAATTTGGATAAATATATTCTCGGGTCATGGACTTGCTATAAATTATGCTACTATTTTAGCTTAAAATGGATTTATTGAATTATCCGGGTTATTGATTGTAGGGTTAATAATATTCATAAGAATCTTTCGAGTTCTTATGCATCTATTCAAGTTAAACTAATACCAATATGTCTATGGTATTAATATTAGCAAGAATGAATTTACAACTCCTATTTTTCAACCAAGCAAGGCAATTAAGTATAGTTCTATCTTAATTGCGAATCTTTCACCCGATGCCCAGGATCCGGATATTGCTCTATTTGATTCTATATGCTATCAAGAATTTCATTTTTCAAGTTTAACTCAAGATTCGTAAATAATATTTTATTGTTAGCTACACAGTAAAATAATTAACAGCAGAATCAAATAAACAACCCATAATGATAAATTCAAGATCATCAATTTAAGCTTCAAACAACATAATCATCTAAGATCCATGACCCAAGAATACTAGAGTTTTTAGCTACTCATAATCATACAAAAATCAATAATAAAAGTTTTAAACATAATATTAACAAGCAAATAGAAGAAATTTTAGAAGAACTCTTTGAATCATTTCTCCAAGATGTTGTTCTTCTTCTCCTTTCTTAGCTCCAAGATGAAGCTCCTCCTTCTTCTATGGCTTTTTCTCCCTCAAAATCTGATTTTTCCCTCAATAATGGAGCTTTACTTTATGTAAGTTGAGTGGATCCTCTCAGATTTCCCATTTTGCCCCCAAATAATTGATTTCCCAGACAGGACTAGCGCTGGAGCGCATGACCAATGCACATCCCGCGCATATCAAGTTTCTTTCTGTCCAAATCACTGAACTAGCGCGGGAGCGCATGACCAGCGCATGACCATCACATGACCCGCGCTAGTGGGGTTTTCTCTTGTTAAGATGTTGCTGCTCAACTTTTCGTTATTTGATTACATTTTTCACTTGATTACCATCATAAATCCTCATTTGTTTATTGAACTCCTGTGAGACATTAAAGTCATGATTAGAGCCAATTTTTTGCATTATTTGAACATTTACAATAGTAAACCATCCTTAAGTTGAGCTAAAACATAGGCTATATTAAATAATTTAGCCTATTATCAACCTGGTCGGACGTCCACAACCGGTACCAGGAGAAGATCAGGGCCGAGGATGACCAGTTGGGAGCCCCTTCAGGCTCTCACTCTAAATGCAGTAGAAGTACCATAAAAGGGTCTAATGGGGTCTTTTTAATGAGATGGGGTCACGTTTTAAAAGTTAGAAAATAGGAGCCCCGACTGAATCTGCGGTCGCATATATGACCGCATAACTGATATGCGACCCACAAAAGGGACCGCAAAATTGCCCTCAAAACTTGAACATTCTGCCTGGGTATGCAACAAAAATGCAGTCTGCATACCTGTTCTATGGTCGCATAATGCACTACAAAACTACCCCTCGCAAAAATTCCAAGGAGGTTATGTGATGACTATGTGGCCGGCATATCCATTACGCGATCGCATAATTTGGGCACATAGTTGTCCTAAAATTAGCCAATATTCTGCCTCACTCTGCGACAGTTATGCGGCCCACATTACTATTATGCGGTCGCATAATGGGCCGCAGAAATGTGCTTTTCTGAAAAATATTTTTCTTTAACATTTTAATGCACAGATCAATCTGAAAGGTCTGAACTAACTTTCTAACACATATTCCTAACTTGGTACTACGGAATCTCGGGTTTTTGAGTAGAAATTTCATAGGGCCTTACATCGTCCCGCACGTAAGATCATTCGTCCTCGAATGAGGAACAAGATTCACTTATCAGTAACTTATGCAATTTCAGCCTCATACCACATACCAACAGCCCCCAAATTTGGCTAACTCCCTAAATTTCCAGAAAGTTTGCCAGAGTTTCTTTTGTATTTAGGCCTATCCACCTACCAGAGGGCCCTAGAAACAAACCCGAATAGAACATACTATCACGCCCAAAAATACGAGGAGCGCGACCGGCGCTCAACCGAGTAAACCCGACTGAGCAAGCCTGTTAGGTATCATTCTACCCAAACTAATTTATGATTAAATAGGAGATGGACTCCATTAATCATATTTAGTAAGTATTTCATTAGCAACATCCATTTCATTTCCATTAGTATCGTACATCATAATTATCGAAATGTTACAAGTTTTATAAATCTTTGCCAAACATCAATATTTCTACTTTAATTCCAATACCCGACACTACCCACAACCTGTCTACGGATCCTCTAAACACAACTGAAGAGTAATGTAATATGGAAATGCCGGTAACAAGGCTCCGGTTATACCTCAAATACAAAGTACATGATGAATAGATGAAACAGGACCCCGAAAGAAGTTGGGCTCACCAAGACAGCTGAAAGGATGATGCGGCACTAGCTGCGACCAACACTGCCTATAATAGAAACACCTACATCCATTTAAAGACGTAGCGCCCCCAGCAAAAGGGACGTTAGTTCCATCGAATAACACTAGTATGTTTAACTAAACACCATTAAATTTGAAAGAACTTTCATACACAAATAAGGAAATCACAGGTATCACTCCAAAGCTTTAAACGATCACAACATTATCAACAAGAAAGAATTACACAACCTTCACATCATGTTTCCATAGCCTTTAGTTGGGCATTTCATACTGGTCCACATTGTTCACATTACCACCGCTATCTTGAGCGGAGTCCGATCTTGACCCGATCGACTAGGCCATCTCTCGGAGACGTTACTAATATTCTATTCACACTTTCCAGTTTCAATCATCAATGCATAACCACCATGTGTATATGTCATGGCGTCCGATCACGGCCCGATTGGCTAGGCCGTCTTACTGAGGAGTTACCATTTTCCATTATTCATCTCACTCCAATCTTTGGTTATACATGTATTAGTTTACCGGCACTTGGGGCCACAATTTTCACATTCCACAATTCACGTTTCACATTGTTCCCATTTTCAACATTCGGTTTGTAATTCAAGAGACTATGGCACACAAGAGCAAATAAGGTTGTAGGCATAGATGAGACTTCATGTAAATGGCACAACAACGAATTTCAATTTCAATCTAAGGTCTAAGCATTTCGATACATGATTCATAGTCCTTGCACCTTTTCAAATTATCAAGAATAGCACGTTGATCAATTTGAGACGAAGTTTCCACACATATAAGGTTGCATCACCAAGTCAAGTGAAATAGCAATCAATACAACAATTCAATTTAATCTTACTGTACTGACATGACCAACGATGAAGCTCAATTTCTAAAAGACGGGGTTTTAGCCATACATACCTCAATAAAGCTTTCCTTATTCCTAAAAAAATTTCAGAACTTTTAGCACTTCGATCTATTGTGTAAGAATTAAAAATTAAACCGAGAATTAGAGATGAGATTGAGATTCTAGCTTTTTTTTAGCATACTATGAAACACTAAAGGTGCATTGTGATCTTAGGCCCTTTTGAGAAAAATTTCTATCATTTTATACCCCTCTTGTTTTCTTTTTACTTCACTACCTCCCAATATTCTATAGTGTGATATGCATGCAAGATATTCATTCTTATACCCATGAATTACTTCACTAGTGATCCCTTATTGCTAAGCATAGGAACAAGAGCTGAGGTAATGAAATCTTACCTCTTGGAATGAAGATTTAGGTGCCCTCACTTGATTATCTTCAAAGATTTGGCAAGGTTTCATGGAGTAATTTGATGGGAAGCACTTCCCTCTCTATGACCCTCTCTCTCTCTCTAAAAGCATCAGGAAATATGCTCAAAATGAGCTATAACACCGAATATATCGATAAGGGGTCGGGTTTAAAATTTAGAAAATTGGAGCCCCGAGCTAGGTCTGCGATCGCATTTCCGATCGCAAAGTGTAAATGCGGCCCACATAATGGACCGCAAAAGTGTTCCCAAAATCTGAACATTATGTCTGGGTAAGAGGCAGAAATGCGGTCCGCATACCTGTTCTGCGGTCGCATAATGCACCGCATAACTGCTCCTTACAAAATCCTAAGGAAATTATGCGACGACTATATGGTCCGCATATCGGTTATACGATCGCATAATGGACCGCATATTTAACCTCAAATTTGACCAACACACTGACTCACTTTGCGGCGATTATGCGATCCACATACCTGATATGCGACCACAAAATCGCATTTTCTGGAAAACATTATTTCTTGACTTTTTATAGCATAGATCAGTCCAAAAAGGTACGCCTATTACATGCTCCATCTCTAACACATGATCCTAATTTCAACTACGAGCTTTTGGGTTTACGGTGGAAATTTTTCACGGGGCCTAACATCCTCCCCCACTCAAGATCATTCGTCCTCGAATGAGGATCAAGGTTCGCTTATTAGTGATCTCTATGCAACCTACTGCTTACATACTATTAGTCTCCAAATTTGTTCAACTACATGAATTTCCGAAAATTTCGCCAGAGTTTCCTTTGTATCTAGGCCTTATCCACATGTTAGAGAGCCCCAGATCATATCCTAACAGCATAACCATATTTCATAAATGTAACATAACTTGTACAATCATCAACCATGGCCGTATAGGCAACATTTTCCCAAAAAGGGGACAGATTTACAAAGATCAAGTCTAAAGATAAGAGTTCATAGGAGCTAAATGCATAAAAGCTATTACATGACTATTCAAACAAATGTGGATGCTTCCTTTTCATTTCATCCTCGGCTTCCCAAGTGGCTTCCTCAACTTGCTGGTTCTGCCATAATACATTCATGGATGCAATTTCCTTATTTCTCAATTTCCGAACCTGCCTATCAAGAATGGCAACTGGAACTTCTTCATGTGACAGTTCTTCATTTACCTCCATAGTTTCAACTGGCACAATAGTGGACGGATCTCCCACTACCTTCCTCAACAAGGACACATGAAAGACCGGGAGTACTAATGACATTTCGGGTGGTAGCTCGAGCTTGTATGCCACCTGACCAATCCTTTGAATGATTCTGTATGGTCTGATATACCTCGCACTCAATTTTCCCTTCTTTCCAAATGGCATGATGCCCTTCATAGGGGAAACCTTAAGAAATACCCAATCATCTTCTTTGAACTCTAAATCTCTGCGACACATATCCGAATAGGATTTTTTGCGACTCTGAGCAGTTTTCAATCTCTCCTTAATAATCTGTACTTTCTCCATGGGCTGATGCACGAGGTCCGGCCTATCAATTCCGCTTCTCCAACCTCGAACCACCCAATGGGAGACCTACATCTCCTACCATATAGTGCTTCAAATTGTGCCATCTGGATACTAGCGTGGAAGCTGTTGTTGTAAGCAAATTCTATGAGTGGCAAATGGTCATCCCAACTACCCTTGAAATCAAGAGTATAAGCGCGCAACATGTCTTCAAGCATATGAATCGTCCGCTCTGCTTGACCATCAGTTTGTGGATGAAAAGTTGTGCTAAGATTTACCTGTGTACCCAAACACCGCTGAAACTTCTTCCAAAAGTTGGCTGTGAACTGAGCCCCTCGACCTGAAATGATTGAGACTAGAGTGCCATGTAACCTGACTATTTCTTTGATATACAATTGGGCATACCGTTCCGTTATGTTGGTAGGATTTGACTTGCTGATAATTCAGACATTTTGCCACAAAGTCCGCCACATCTTTCTTCATGTTATTCTACCAATAAATTTCCTTGAGATCATGATACATTTTCGTGGAATATGGGTGCACGGAATACCTGGAAGTGTGAGCTTCTGCCATGATCCTTTCCCGAAGACCGTCGATATCAGAAACACATAGGCGGTCTTGGTACCGTAGGGTATTATCATTCATGCCAAAGTAAAAAGCTGTGGTTTTGTGTTTTAGAATCCCCTCTTTAAGTTGTCCTAACAATGGATCCACAAATTGCTTCTTTTTCACCTCTACCACAAGCAATGATTCATCCCTATTCCTCACAATTACCCCTCTTTCATTAGAGCTCGCAAGGCAAACTCCCAAACTAGCCAACTGGTGAACCTCCTTGGCCAATGACCTCTGATGGGCCTCCAAATGAGCTAAACTTCCAATGGATTTTCGACTAAGTGTATCTGCTACAACATTAGCCTTTCTCGAGTGATAGAGAATATCAATGTCATAGTACTTGAGTAACTCTAGCCATCTTCTTTGACTCAGATTCAACTCTTTCTGCTTGAAAATAAATTGAAGGCTCTTATGATTCGTAAATACATCCACATGGACCCCATACAAATAATGTCGCCAAATCTTTAGTGCAAAAACCACTACTGCCAGCTCTAAGTCATGGGTTGGATAGTTCTTCTCATGATTCTTGAGTTGCCTAGAAGCATAGGTTATAACCTTGTTGTGTTGCATTAACACACACCCAAGCCCGACTCCCGAAGCATCGCAATACACTAAAAACCCCTCTGTACCCTCTAGCAGGGCTAACACTGGTGCTATTGTCAATCTTGACTTCAATTCTTGGAAACTCTTTTCACAAGCATCGGAACACTGGAATTTAACTACTTTCTGCGTCAATTTAGTCAATGGAGAGGCAAGAGTAGGAAACCCCTTCACAAACCTCATATAGTACCCAGCCAAGCCTAAGAAACTGCGAATCTCAGTTGGAGTGGTAGGTCTAGGCCAATTGTTCACTGCTGCAATCTTTTGAGGATCAACCATAATTCCTTCCCTAGAAATGATATGGCCCAAGAACACGACAGATTCAAGCCAGAATTCACATTTCGAAAATTTTGCATACAAATGATGTTGCTGAAGTGTCTGCAAAACTGCCCTGAGATGGGCATCATGGTCCTCCCAACTTCGGGAATACACAAGGATATCATCAATAAACACTGTCACAAAGGAGTCTAGAAAGGGCTTAAAGACTTGATTCATAAGATCCATAAAAGTTGTCGGGGCATTTGTTAGCCCAAAAGACATTACCATAAATTCAAAGTGCCCATACGAGTTCTGAAGGTTGTTTTTGGAATATCCTACTCCCTTATCTTCAATTGATGGTAACCGGACCGCAAGTCAATCTTTGAGAAACATGTAGCACCTTGCAATTGATCAAATAAGTCATCTATTCTTGGCAGAGGATATTTGTTTTTGATTGTGAACTTGTTGAGTTGCCGGTAGTCAATACACATCTGTAGCGATCCATCTTTCTTTCTTACAAACAAGACCGGTGTGCCCCATGGAGACACACTCGGCCAGATGAAACCCTCCCCTAGCAAATACTTCAATTGTTCCTTTAGCTCTTTCAATTCTGTCGGTGCCATTCTGTAAGGTGGAATTGATATAGGTTGCGTGCCTGGTATCACATCAATCCCAAAATCAATCTCCCTGTCCGGTGGAATCCCAGGGAGTCCATCTGGAAGGACGTCCAGAAATTCATTCACAACAGGTACAGACTCAAGGCTAAGCGCCTCGGCATTGGTGTTCGTGACCCGAACTAGATAATAGATACACCCCTTCTTGATCATCTTCGCGGTCTTAAGGTAGGAAATAAACCGACCTCTAGGCACTACATTATCTCCTTCCATTTAATAATGGGCTTATTAGGAAATTCAAGCCTAATGGTTCTAGTCCGACAATCAAGTTTGGCAAAGCATGAATAAAGCCAATCCATTCCCATTATTACATCAAAGTCGACCATCCCTAACTCAATAAGATCGGTCGCGGTATCTCTACCCCGTATTGTAACAACACATCCCCTATAAACCCGAGCAGCTGTAATAGACTCACCAACTGGGGTAGACACCAAAAAGGGCTCATGAACCTGATTCGGCTCTATATCAAATCCCATTGAAACAAAAGGGGTAACATAGGACAGGGTGAAACCAGGGTCAATAAGTGCATACACATTATGAGTTCGGACAGCCTGAATACCTGTAACAACATCTGGAGAAGCCTCTGTAGTCTGGCGACCACTCATAGCATAAAACTGGTTGGGTCCTATCGAACTCTACGCACCACCCCTAGCTGCACAACACCCTGCGGGTGCTGGGGTACCTCGAGCTGCGGAGGGGGCTGAAGATATAGCAGTTGCCTGGTTGGATGACTGAGTTGTGCCCCTACCCGCTCCCTGATGGGATGCACGATAATATCTCTGAATATGACCCCTTATCCCACATCCATAGTATATAGGTAAGTCTTGATAGCGAGTCCCTAAGTGCATCTTCCCGTACCTGGGGCACGGGGACCTCTACTGCTGCTGGAACCTCTCTCCTGACCCACCCCACTGATGGGATCCCCTGCTGCCCTAATCGGGCCTGAAACGACTACACTGCTACCGGCTGTGCCCTGGTGGCGGTGCACAGGCTGAAGACTGTACAATAGACTGGGAAGGCCCTGATGATCCTCCCTTGAAAGCTGATCTTCCCCCAACTAGTGACTCTCCCATATTGCCCGTAGATCGGGCCTCGCTACTACCCTCTCTCTCCATTCTGTTCTTTAATTTACAGTTCTCTATGGCATGAGAAAATGCTACCATCTTCCAATAATTCATGTCGGAATTCAATGCAGCTGTAGAAGACTCATTAATGGTCAAGGAATTAAGGCCCTGAACAAACCGGCACACCTTGGCCTCCATTGTGGGCAACATATGAATGGCATACTTGGACAAGCGAGCAAACTCCATGTGGTACTCCCACACACGTCTGTTATCTTGCCTCAAATTTTCAAACTTTGTCGAATGAGCTGCCTTTGTCCCAGCGGGTAGGAAATGATCAATAAAGGCATCAGCGAACTCGCTCCACCTCGTCGGAGGGCGCCCCTCCTCTCGGGAATCCTTCCACAACTCAAACCATGAATAGGCCACCCCTTTCAAGCGGTAGGAAGCCAACTCTACTCCTTCTGTCTCAGTTGCACGCATAACCCTTAGGGTCTTGTGCATCTCATCAATAAAATCCTGAGGTTCCTCTTCTGGTGTGGCACCTGTAAACACCGGAGGGTCTAACAGAAGAAATCTGTTCACTCTGAAACTAGTAGAATCCCCTTGTTAGCTTGATGAACTAGGCGCAACATTCGACCTCTGGGCTTGGGAGGCCACTAGCTGGGTCAACATCTGAATAGCTCCCCTAAGACCCCCATCCGAAATACCAGAACCGGAAGTTGGAGCTGGAGGCAGAACATGGGTATCAACGGGAGGCATGGTGGTACCCTCCACAGGTGTGGGAACTGGGGTAGTTTGCTTTGTAGTAGAAGAATCAGGCAGAGCGATAGCAGGGTGGCTACCCTCATCCACAGTATCAAGTAGTGAATCATCAGCCACTCCTGAGGTGGCATTGGCTACTTGGCAAATTCTCGCTTTCTTCTTAGGTTCCATTTACTGAAAGATAGAACATTTCACTAATTAGAGAGGGACAGCTTCACCGCACGATCCAGAATATCAAAGAAAGGTGTTATTCCTAAATGCCCAAGTAGCCTCTAACTTATAGATGTGGTCGACTACACACCGATAAGAAGGACTCTACTAGACACGGCTCCGAGACATCATAGGACACTTCAAAACATTAGGCTCTGATACAAAGTTTGTCACACCCCAAAATTCGAGGAGCACGACCGGCGCTCAACCGAGTAAACCCGACTTAGTAAGCCTGTTAGATTTCATTCTACCCAAACTAATTCATGATTAAATAGGAGATGGACTCCATTAATCATATTTAGTAAGTATTTCATTAACAACTTCCATTTCATTTCCATTAGCAGCTTACATCATAATTATCGAAATATTACAAGTTTTATAAATCTTTGCCAAACTTCAATATTTCTACTTTAATTCCAATACCCGACACTACCCACAACCTGTCTACGGATCCTCTAAACACAACTGAAGAGTAATGTAATATGGAAATGCCGGTAACAAGGCTCCAGCTATACCTCAAATACAAAGTACATGATGAATAGATGAAACAGGACCCCGAAAGAAGTTGGTCTCACCAAATCAGCTGAAAGGATGATGCGGCACTAGCTGCGACCAACACTGCCTATAATAGAAACACCTACATCCATTTAAAGACGTAGCGCCCCAGCAAAAGGGACGTTAGTTCCATCGAATAGCACTAGTATGTATAAATAAACACCATCAAATTTGAAAGAACTTTCATACACAAATAAGGAAATCACAGGCATCACTCCAAAGCTTTAAACGATCACAACATTATCAACAAGAAAGAATTACACAACCTTCACATCATGTTTCCATAGCCTTTAGTTGGGCATTTCATACTGTTCCACATCGTTCACATTACCATCGCTATCTTGAATGAAGTCCGATCTCTACCCGATCGGCTAGGTCATCTCCCCGATACGTTAACAATATTATATTCACACTTTCCAGTTTCAATCATCAATGCATAACCGCCATGTGTATATGTCATAGCGTCCGATCACAGCCCGATCGGGTAGGCTACCTTACCTAGGCGTTACCATTTTCCATTATTCATCTCACTCCAATCCTTGGTTACACATGTATTAGTTTACCGACACTTGAGGCCACAATTTTCACATTCCACAATTCACGTTTCACATTGTTCCTATTTTCAACATTAGGTTTGTAATTCAACAAAGTATGGCACACAAGAACAAATAAGGTTGTAGGCGTAGATGAGACTTCATGTAAATGGCACAACAACGCACTTCAATTTTAATCTGAACTTTGAGCATTTCGATACATGATTCATAGTCATTGCACCTTTTCAAATTATCAAGAATAGCACGTTGATCAATTTGATACGCCACTTCCACGCATATAAGGTTGCATCACCATGTCAAGTGAAATAGCAATCAACACAACAATTCAAATTTAATCTTACCGTACTCACACGACCAACGATGAAGCTCAATTTCTAAAAGACGGGGTTTTAACCGTACATACCTCAATAAAGCTTTCCTTATTCCTTACAAAATTCCAGAACTTTTAGCACTTCGATCTATTGTGTAAGAATTACAAATTAAACCGAGAAATAGAGACGAGATTGAGATTCTAGCTTGTTTTGAGCATATTATCAAACACTAAAGGTGCATTGTGATCTTAGGCCCTTTGAGAGAAATTTCTATCATTTTATACCCCTCTTGCTTTCTTTTTAGTTCACTACCTCCCAATATTCTATGGTGTGATATGCATGCAAGAAATTCATTCTTATAGCCATGAATTACTTCACTAGTGATCCTTTATTGCTAAGCATAGGAACAAGAGCTGAGGTAATGAAATCTTACCTCTAGGGATGAAGATTTAGGTGCCCTCACTTGATTATCTTCAAATATTTGGCAAGGTTTCATGGAGTAATTTGATGGGAAGCACTTCCCTCTCTATGACCCTCTCTCTCTCTCTAAAAGCATCAGGAAATATGCTCAAAATGAGCTATAACACCGAATATATCGATAAGGGGTCGGGTTTAAAATTTAGAAAATTGGAGCCCCAAGTCAGGTATGTGATCGCAAAGTGGAAATGCGGCCCGCATAATGTACCGCAAAAGTGTTCCCAAAATCTGAACATTATGTCTGGGTATGTAGCAGAAATGCGGTCCGCATACCCATTATGCGGTCGCATAATGCATCGCAGAACTGCTCCTTACAAAATCCCAAGGAAATTATGCGATGACTATGCGGTCCGCATATCAGTTATGCGATCGCATAAGGGACCACACATTTAACCTCAAATTTGACAAACACACTGACTCACTTTGTGGCGATTATGCGGTCCGCATTCTTGACTACAAAATCGCATTTTATGGAAGACATTATTTCTTGACTTTTTATATCATAGATCAGTCAAAAAGGCCCGAACCGCAGAATCGCATTTTCTGGAAAACATTATTTTTTGGCATCACGGGATTCGGGGTTCTGAGTAGGAAATGCACGGGGCCTTACAAATTGGCCCATCCGATTTCACCGTATACAAGTATTTCGTATGTTGTTCCCCTTTACCTTACTAACTTTACAGTCTCGTATCATATCTTCCATCTCTTTCATGACCTCCCTTCCACCTATGTATAACTCACATCTACAACTTAAATTTCTATGATAATGCTTGCACCACTTTACATGATTCGATGAGAGCTTCCTACTGACTTCTTATGAGACTGGTACTCTTCTAATTGGATTTATCGTAGAGCCGTTATAGCATATGGTTTTTGTACTATCGCTCTTATACCTCTGATATTAAGAGTAATTCTACAATATTCTCAATCATGATTTCTATAATTTTCTGGGTCCAATAATCAGACATTGTTGATGTAACTCTTTAGTCTCCTCTTCCTTCCGATCAGCCTTTATGTAGGTTTAAGCTATATTTCAATCTGCGGCTCTTGGTATTAGTTATTACTTTAGCCTTTCATGGGCGTATGTCTATGCCCTGGGTTCAATTCTTTCTTTTTAACTTATACCGGAGTCTTATATGTCTGTATGATTGTCAACATATATGCTGCATGTATAACACTCTGAACTGTTAAGTTTGTTCATGACGTAACTAACTTGGGATCATTGATCGAATGATTCTTTCCATTCTTTCTCAGTTGTCTTTAAATGTAAGCAATTACTTTTCCTGGTCCTCATAACGCCTTGTTGCATGCATATCACTTTTGATTTTACTTCTTTTTCATTAGCCACGGTAGGTGCCACTTTCTTATGGAGTGCATAAAATCTTGTTGTGAGATTGTTGTTACAATACCATTTCTTCTTCAAATTACTATGCTTAGGTTGAACCTTCCATTCGTATTTCCTTAGCTAGTCTTTCGTTGTAGTACTTATGGAGACCTTCTGGATCTTTTAAAGTTATAAGATTGATATATCATTTACCCGACATAATTTTTGATATTCGTACTCACCTATAATTGTCCTTAGTTACATACTTTCACACTCATGTTCTCGTACGGTTGCTTCTGAACTGGAGTTTTCACTATCTTCCCAGTGGGACACTCTTTCATTTCTGTAACACTCATATGGTACCTTTAATTACCCCAACTCCTAAATGAATATTTCTCAAGGGTCACGATGCCATACCTATTTGCGAGAGTGAATTCCCTATGTTGGGGTTCACTATGTTTATCTTGCACGATTTGTTGATTTTTCTGTATCCTCTTGTCTAGCCATAACTAGGCTCTTCCTGAGTCAACTACTAACTACTCGTTGGCCTATTCTCATATCAATACTCCGCGTAATCTTTCTTGGGTTATTTTCTTTGTCTTAACTTATGTATCGCACTGGCTCCTTATTTATCAATAACATCTCGGGTAGGAACCCTTACTTCCTTCTCTTGACGTCATGCTTACATAATGTTCTGGAATGGTGGCATATCTATTGGATTTGGATAAGTGCAATATTATCCCTTTCTCAATCTTATCACATTCTTCCTTTATTATTCCATAGTTACTACAACCACTTAATGCTACATCACTCCATACTCCTCCCTTTATGGGAGTACTAAGATTTAGCGCTATGTTGATCTACGTATAGATGGTTTACCTCTTCATCTTTGGCGTCTTTTCACTTCATCGGTGACCTTTACTCGCCTTGTGGTAATCCTTTTATACCAAGGATAACAAATTTCCTTACTCGTGAGGGTGGCACCGAGTGTAACTGGCACATATAGTCCCTTAAACATAACTTTGCTCACATTGGTTTCTTTAGGTAAGCATCTTCCGGAATGACCGTTCTTTGAATTTCTCATGAGTCTTCTTCTGTTGTCCATTCTATTATCGATGAAATGAAATATAAAATTCTCATGATGTAAACCATTATCACCTCACTCAGTCCCTAATTCATGTTTAGTTTATATTATTCACCAGCCCATACTGATTTCTAATATTTTGGGGTCTAGATCTTCCTTCTGGTAGTCGTGTCGGAGTCACAAACGTATTTCTCGAAATGAGGATATGACTTTATGGCCTATACTTTTTTCTTGTCTTAAGTCCCACCACCCCCCATCTAATTATTCATTTGACTATAGATTCTGTAACACTCTATTGTTATCACCCATGTATCACATCTCACTCATAATTCTTCCTTATCTCTTTTCTCATTATACTGCTAATATTTCTGCCTATCCCTTTCTTGTGAAAACCCCAAAAAGACATTCTTTCGCTTTTAGCTCTCCCTGTTTCATTCATCGGCTCTTTGGGTTGCTCAATGTCCTTGATCTACTGGGACAATAGTCACACTAAGGTCGTATTTATCCATTCCAGGCTTTCAGTGCATATCTTCGGATTTTTTTTTTATCATGTTACTATTCATATCTAATTGTAGTATTCTAGAATGCATCACTTGGGTGTCTCACAAGAAGATCTATTAGCACATTTGTAATATCCTTTGGAAATGCCAACTAACACAAATAATCCATTCACCATTTTGGGTCACTCTAACCCAAACCTGATCCTGATATCCCGTCCTTCTCTTAAAATACACCTGTCAGCCCCCATATGGCATAACTGAATGGGTGTGATCAATAATTGTATATATCTCCGTTTCTGTTGAAGGCAACTCGAAATGTATCTTCACCTTACTTTTTTTACTTGTTTAAACTTGTACCTTCTGACTCTTTCATTACTATTTACCATAAGAGTGGATAGATAATCTTTCCTTAGGGCTCCTTATCAAAAGGCTTACATGTCTTAGTACACACATGATCTACTGAAGACCTTACATTTACCCATCGTAAGCATCATGAAAAAATCGAGTTCCTCTGACTCAACTCTTCCACGGCAACATTCAATCTCTTACCAACATTTTTTCTTGACGTCAGTATCGTCTTATTACGAATAAAATGGAATTTAGGAATTTGAATTCCTACGACTGAGCTCTACCACACGATATAGATTAAGAAGAAAGAGTGACAGTCCTAAATGCCATGTAGCCACCTGCTTATAACTGTGGTGCACGACACACCCATAAACAAGACTCTACTAGACACGACTTGTAGACTTCCTTGGACAGAATTGCTCTGATACCATCTTTTCATGACCCAAACCGATGGGTCGCGATGGGCACCCGGTACCTTACTCAATCGAGTACCAACATAACGTATCTTTCATATCATTCTATCATAGGTAAATGAACCGGACTAAAGCATGAGGAAATACAAACTTATACATATGATGTACGGGACTATAAGGCCGGCATTATCCTTTATATACTCGAAACATAGGACGACAAAGCCATACAAGTATCTGTATACATGACATTTGTCTACAAACCTCTAAGAATTCATAGTATCATAAAGGTCATGAAGGGGTCCCTCCATACCAATCAATACATGTACTAATCATACTAACCAATAAAGCAACTCCGGAGAAAATGGAGCGCACCAACACCTTCAAATGAGCTAATAGCCTACTTGGAGGACTCTCGACCTGTCTATCAAGACCTGTGGGCATGAAACGCAGCATCCCTAGGCAAAAGGGACGTCAGTACATATAATGTACCGAGTATGTTAGGAATGAAAATCAGTAACTAGTAGACATGTGGTTATTAATCGAGGCCTCAGTATTGCCTATTCGAGGGCCTCAGGGTCGAGTCTAATACTCGAGTGGGAACTATCAAGGGACGACTAACAGTTACAATAAATCAATGACGGCTCTTTATAGCCAATAATAAGCAATAAATGAAGAACAATAAATGGAGCACAATGAATATAAGTAATAAATGCAATAATGAGATCAAGAGAATATGTTAGAGCAGAGAGAATGCTCTTGTGTATTTAGTATTGAGAAACAGATCACTACATAATGACAAGTATCCCCTTTATATAAGAGGGAGAATCCCAACATAGTACGAATTTATTAATTACAAAGATATGGGGCTGGTACAGTTATTTAGGGTCGTTTGGTAAGATGCATTGGATAAGCTAATGCATGAATTAGCTTTGTATATTAATAATACATTGTTTGGTAACATTTTGAACATATGCATTAGTTATGTAAGCATTAGTTATACATCCTATTTGGTATTATCCTATGCATAACTAATGCATAGAAAATAATGGTATTAGCAATGCAATGAGTTTTAATGCATGCATTAGCTTAGTTAAAGACAAAATTGTCCTTCAAAATTTATGCTTGATTAAAATATGCTAGTTAGTATATTAATGCAAGTTCAAAATAATCCAAATAGTGAGAAATAAAATTATATCCCTAGTAAATAAATAAATACTTAACATTTTTCCTTTTTTATAAATAAATATTTAATTTTATTGTAAATATAGGCAGACAAATAAAATAATTTTTTAAAAACTTTTTCATATAAAAACATTTCTCAACATATGTTTCTTTTAAAAAGTTAGAGTGTGGACCAATTTTGAGGGCATTTTTGTAAACAAACAATTCTTTTAGAAATTGTGCAATGCTTTAGTACATCAAACCAAACAAAGGATAAGAAATATGTCAGCATAACTAATACCATCATAACTAATACCAGCATTATTAATACACCTTATTCAGCATTATTCTTATGCACCCTACCAAACGATCCCTTAATGTCTTGATTCGCTTTTCTGACTAGTTGACTCGACTTGGCTACCTATATGCACGTGCCTTGGGAACTTCAACTTGATCCGCCGAGACCACTAAGTTACATTTCCCCAGGGCCGGTCGTTACTTACACTGCCTCGAAGTCAATCACGTAGAACCCTTGGAGTTGACCACTGAAAACCCTCGGGATAGAACATCTAAGATAGTTCCTCGGAAAGACGAGGCCACCTATTCGTCTCAAACATTCAACGGAAAGCCCAAAGTGATACCCACCATTGAACATTGTACCCCCATCGAATTCAACACGGCGAAGGATTTTTCCGTCGATAGACCCTCGTCTACACCGGGCCGATGTGAACACGTGTCCCTGTATATTAGCATCGTGATTGACATAGGGAAAGTAAAGAAAGATTGCCGATGGAGGGAGGTGGTGCTAGTTGAGATCCCCCGCTCTAACGAGTGCATAACGGACCACAAGGCAGGCTTCCTTTACGTATATACGTACCCTTTCACATTGGGTCCGGTCGTTTCTTTGAACCCTTCTTCCCCGGTTACAGATTCAGTAATTCTCGACTTCTGCGACAAGTATCGAGTGATGCTCGGCCAAGTCTATCCCTTTTCTAAAGGATGGTCTACATGCTCCGCCGCATCTCCAACAAGGTCGAGGGTGAGACCTTTACCATCGACCATTTGATTAGATTGTATATCCCTCGATTTTATCGAGGTTTGATTAAGATTTACCATCTGTCATAAAATATGTTTTTCTCGAGCATCAATAAGGACAATGATCGAGGATGGATGAGCAGGTTTGTCTGAGTAATGAACTCAGACAGCATCCCTACCGAAAGGATGCCCTTCCCGGAGGAGTGAAACACGCAACATAAGTACCTCTCCTTGGAACATGCTTTATGGTCTTCTTACTCTTCTCCAAAAAATGTTCTCCTCTTGGTTTGTGCAGCTACCGTTTGGTATCCTGAAGCGGTTCAGGATCTGCCGGGATTGATTAGGTGGCTGGATACCTCGTTCATGTATCTCGTGCAGTGTTCGCCCGACATGGCTAAAACGCAGTAGGTGGCTAAGAATCATGGTAAAGTACTTCTTGCCACTTATATCTTACTTTTATGCTTCTCCCTCGTATCCTTTGTGCTGATAAATTTTGGCCACTATGTTTGCGCAGGCCTTGGCGATAGAGTGCAGATGAGATCGCCTCCTGATGCTGAGGTGGAGAATTCAAAGCTTGTTAAGGGAAAAAAGAGGAAGAATAAGGCGGTTGCTGATTCTCCTATGTCCAAGAAACCTAAATCACGCAGGCCTTGAGATGCTGCCAAGACCTCGGCTTCAGCTTCTAGAGCAATTCCCAGAACTGGGGATGAAGACAATGATGAGGACGAGAATCATTTGGTACCAAGAACGAGTTTGGGCATGGATGTACCGTAGGTGTCCCGACTAGAGGTCGCTGAATCAAGAACATCGATTCAGTTTGATCCCGTATGATGAAGACCCTTGAGGAGGGTGCGAATGCGGTCCCCGAGCCCTTGACCGGATGTAGTGCTATTCCTGCTAGGGAGACCGTTGCTGCTGGTTATAAAGGGTTTGAGCCTAGAGCTTTTCGGGTGTAGGATTTTCCCCTTGGTGACATCGATGCCTTGGGTGGCCTTAATTTGGGTCCTCAATTCTCGTCCGGGGATTTAAGGGACACTCATGACCTGAATGCTGCCAACATGGGGGGGGGGGTCCTCTCAAGGGGGGAGGTGCGCTTGGCAACTTCCTTGATGACGTTGATGACGCCAGCTAGGACATTGATCTCGATGCCCCCTACACTATCAAGGCAGTGGAGAAGTTCCAGCGGCAGGTGTTAGTTGTTCATGTATACTTTTTTACTCTCAAGCATTATTCCTCATTTTTCTGACTCTTCTGTTTCACCATGGTCTAAGAAGATGTATGATCACGCCCTCTCTAGGCTCCAAGATAAGCTTTCATGTAGTGGAAAGGAGCTCGAGAAACTCTCCTCGTGACTGCAGGAGTCGCAGGCCTCCTCTACCTGAAAGGAGAAGGAGCTAAGCGAGCTTCGAGAGAATTTGGAGGGAGTGCTCCGAGAAAAGGCTGCCCTTGCTGAGTAGGTAATTCGTTATTCATAAATCCATTCATCATTCCCATAATTCAATGTTTACTGACTTGTCTTTTCCTTTGCAGATCGGGCAGAAGAATGTGGAGATCCTCGAGCTGAGGAAGCGAAATGAGGTAGTGACCTCAAAATTGGCATTGACACAAGGTTTTCTCCAAAATGCTCGAAAAGAGATTGTTGCTCTATCTACGGCCAAGTCCAAGCTTGAAGAAAATGTTGCTACATATCTGAAAGACGCTGCCATTGCAAATCAAATAGCCCGAAATATATCGGTGGAGGTCGAGCAAATATAGATTCGGACTGTCGCTCACACAAGTGCAAAGGCGAGGAGGCAAGCCTTAGAGGAAGCCAGTACTAAAGGTGCCGATCTCCCATCTGATATCAAGGAGGCCCAAGAGTCGGAGGAAGACTTGGCACTCTTAGTCGCTTTGGACGAAGGTCCCGAAGATGGTTCAGAGGTTAGGGACGATGAAGAGTAGGCATGCATCGCCTTTCCTTCTTTTTTCTTTTTCCTTACGTATTTCGGGGAAATAGGTCTTCTAAAGACGCACTATGTAAATATATTTTTGGAAATGCAAGAAAACTTTTATTCTTTAAGTCATTGAATTCTTTATATTCCAGTGTTCATGCAGAGTTATCCTTTGAATTTTGATGTTGGATATTCAGAGTCAATACTTGGAGTAATCGGGGTCCTCGAGATTGGGCACCATCTCAAAATTAGGTTGATAGCTTCTTAGGAGCTGATGCTTGTAATAGCAAGAATCCTCGGGGTCTCGGTATTTCTCGAGCACCATGTGATAGCATTATTCATACGACATGGTGGTGGGCCCCCGAGGTGGTCCCACCAGTATATTTCCAAAAAGTGGTGCTCTCGTGGTCAGACCTAATCTGTCTCCCGGATAGGCGAACAGTCGTCGCCTGCCTTTATATATGCATTCGCTCATTTCTTGACTGGAGATTTTGCTATTCTGGGTAATCATCCCTCTCATAGAACTTTTGTTCTTTGTGCCAGTTCTTTCAACATTTCCATTCAAAGCCCTTGCCCAAAACTTCATCCCCCACTTCTTATTTTACCGTAGCCATGGATGCTACATCGAACCCCGTTCAATAAGGAGAGGAGAGTTTTGTCTTTGTTCTTTGTTAGGTCTGTGTTACACCACCGATATCTAGTGATCGGGCCTCGAGGTGCTTTGTCTCGAGGATAGACTTTATGTTGGAGAGAACTCACAACGTTCAAGGGCATTGGGAGAATATGTCGAGGTTCATCCCCTCAATAAGGGGGGAACATCTCGAGATGATTAGGAAAGACTGCAAATGGGGAGAAGGAGTGGTACTGCAGGTACCTTCCCCGGAGGAGAGCATCATGACCGATGTCAAGGGGTTTTTGAGCGGGTATACGTATCCTTTTATGTTGGGTCCCCCCGACAGGGTCATGCTTAAATTCTATAAGAGATATCAGGTTACCCTAGCGCAGGCTCACCCATCCCTTTGGATGATAGTGCTGATGATAAGGTACTTTGCGGACAAGGCCGGGCTAGAATTCACCCTTAGCCGTCTCAATAGGTTTTATCGACCTATGCATTAAAGGGGCTTGATTACTCTGCGACGTCGATCCACCCAGTCCCCTGCCATTAACGATAAGAAGGACGAGGGTCGAGGGTGGATGAGCCGGTTTGTTCGAGCACGGACAATTGATATTATCCTTGGAGAATTCTTGCCATTTCTCGAGAAATGGAATTTCCCACGTAAGTGGTATATTTGCATTTTTATCGCTTTGTCCATAGTGGTGATGGATTCCGTAAAGGCAACTTTTCTTTTCATTCTTTTTACCAATTCATTGGTTGCCGAACGATGCCCCTAATCTAGCTGAATGGTCCCATAAGCTGGCAGCTTGTTCGACCTATGATAAGCGCAAGTGGCGAGACCTGTCCAAGGGGAGATGGGAGGCAGAGCATCTCGATAGGTGTTTAGTGGCTTTTTTCCTCTGAAAGGTACTTTCTTTTTAGTGCATTAACTCTGCCGCTACAGTTGTCGGTTATTTTTCCGAGATGAGGTCGTGTCCCCTAGGGGAGGAGGAGAGATTGCCAACCTCAGGGCCGAGGATTGATCACAAACGTAAGGAATCTTTGATGTGTGAGGATGCTCATAGTGGGGTAAGTCCTCCTTTGAGTTTCAAAAGAAACGAGTCGGTCGAGCTTCCATCTTCGGAGGCTTCTATTTTTGAAAAAACATCCCTATTCCCATCGAAGTTACTTCTAGGGACGAGGGTCATCTTGCGCCTTCCTCTTCACATACCGAAGGCACTTCGGGGGAAACTAGGACATCAGACGTATGCTCGACCTTTGGTGAGGCTCAACGGCTTAGCTTTATGGTAAGCTTTGGTAGCGGGTTTAGGCTTTTTTCGGTTTTGCGCCCTCCCTTTCTTATTGTGTTTTCTTTTGATGGTCTTTGACAAGCTTAAGCTCGAGATGCTTTGCCATGGGGCCAGGTTGCAGAAAGCTTGGATAGGGAGAAATTCCTTAGGCTCCTTTGTACGAGAAAGGAATGTGAGCTGGTGTACCTGCGGTGCGAGGTGGATCGAAGTCAGAACAATGAAAGACGTCTCGAAAGACAGGTAACCTACATTTTATGTCTATGTACGCTCCTTCTTCCACTTTTGAAGATTAATATTTTGATATTTCAGTTGGAGAGCAAAACGGAGGAGCTGGAACGACTTTGGGGCAAAGTTGACCGGGTCAAACGTGAATTTAACAAGTTGATGGATCAGGTAGATGCCCAAGTTGTGGCAAAGGAGGGTGCTTTGGCTAAGGCTTCTACCCTCAAGCGGCAAATACGGAACGTTCGTGCAAACGATTCTGTTTGAGCGAATATGATCACATGGCTCGAGTCCAAGCTTTTTAAGGCGATGGCCGAGGTTGTGAACGCTCGGGCTGAGGTTGTAATGAGCCGTGCTAAGGCTAACCAAAAAGTGACTGCCTATTTGAAGGGCGATGCTGATGCTAGAGCTGAGCTGAGAAAGGCTCTCGACCGTGAGAGCAATAATAAAGAGTACGTGAGGTGTAGATATGGGAGGGTATCCCTCATGGAAATTCATACCAGGGGCTTCGTGAAGGCAGAAGAATATGATGCTAAATTCCTTTTATATGATGACGAGGATGGAGAGGATATGGCCATAGATCCATAGTCCCCAAGGGGGACGTAGATTTCCTTTTTTGTTTCTGTATATAGTACTTTCAAAGTACGTTGTTAATAGAGCTTGTATCTTTTTGGTGTATGTATAAAGAGGAAACCTCGCGGTTTTTTGTTTCTGTTGTATTTCTTTTTGCCTTGATTTTAGCCAGATGAACTAGTCTTTAAGTTGAAAGGAATCCTTAGATATGAGGTATGGCCTTGGGGCTCATTAGGCTGGCCCGTAGGCTATTACATGCTTCGTTGATGTGACCTTTTAGTATAAGCCGGTTTTCGAGCTCTTATGCTTGTGCTCTTAGGTGTGTCTAGTCAATTATTTTGGGTTCAGTCTCCAAGTCAGATATCGACTCGAGCTCATTCGACCCTCAAGTTTTTGAATTTGGAGATGGCCCTTGGGATCTTATGCGTTGGGTCGGTACGACCTTTTGTATGTGCTGGCGACAGTGACTCTTGCCCATTAGATCGTTATGACCCCTTATGTGGGCTGGAAACAAAGGCTCTTACACGTTGGGTCGGTACGTCCTTTTGTATGTGTTGGTGACAGAGGCTCTTACGCGTTGGGTCGGTACGACCCTTTGTAGGCCTTATTTTTCCCTCAATAAGGACTTTTGAAATAATGTTTACCTGACTCTTTGATGATTCGATAAAAACCACAATTGTAAGTCGTTATATGGTGATGATCGAGCAATTCGGGAGGTTTGGCTCGGTGGTTGAGTATCTCGAAGCCTGTGTTTAGGAGCTAAAATAGCTGAAGCTTTTTTGCCTATGTCGAGGGTAGCATGTTTAACCAGTTTTTTCTGAAGTATATTCGAATTAATTGAAGGCCTATGATTTATAGCAACGGTCGGGTGTCTCCGAGTTGCGTTAGTTTGGCTGGTATAGCCTTGTGACTGTAGTCAGTTGTGTTTGGCCAGAGCCTTTATGTCCCGAGTGAAGTAGTTGCGACATCTATATCGATGGTATGCCTTTTTAGGGGTCTTACAAGTTTGATAGATAGCCTTAACTTTGAGATCGGGTTTATGCCTTTAGTAAGGTCTTACAAATTTTACATGCCTTTGAGGTCTTACAATTTTGGATACCTGGTGCAAGTATTGTTCATGCCTTGCTTGAGGTCTTACAGATGTTGTCACTTGGTACAAGTGTGGTTTATGCCTTGTTTGAGGTCTTATAGATATTGTTGTTGCTTTATGTAGGTCTTACGAGATCGAGGCTGCCCACTTGTGGTCTTATGGCCTCGGGTTTTGATATTTCGATGGAGATGGCGATTGACGGCAGTCCCTGAGTAATCGAGGGTTTTTTGGCTCGGGAGCCTTTACTTGTGAACTTGGTATTGCCTCATTGAGGGTTTGCTATTTTGGAGTTTCCAACATGTGGCCTTGAGTTTTAAGCGATAGTCCCCGAGTGTTTGGGACGTTTTTGGCTCTGGAGCTATTTTGTAATCCTGATGTTACCTCATTGAGGGCTTACGAGTTTGGAGCTCCGACCTGGGAGTCGCATTATTTGAAGTTGTTGACGCCAGTCCCCGAGTGTTCGGGACATTTTTGATAGAGGAGCCATTTTTGCAAAAATACCGAGTTTCCTTTAAACGCAAAATGCTTTTGGGAAGTACTATTTGATTACATGGTACAAGTATGCATGTCTTTGCCGTTAAGGGCCCAATTGTTCTATACTGACACGGTTCGTTCGAACGTTTGGCCGGGTACAATATTTTCCTATTGAGATCCCATTTGGTATATCTTGGCTTCTCCGAGTAGGTGACCTTCCGGGGGGATGCCCCCTAGTATTTGAGGTTGATTGCAAAATAAGCCTCAAATACTTGTTGGATCTTCCTTAGGTAGTATATAGATGTTGCCTCATTAAAAACCTTGCAGGTAAAACCCTTTTCGGGAAAAAAACTTGGTCTAAGGAAAAGAGTAACGGACGATTTAAAACCTTAAGCTCTTCGAGCTGGGTTAGCGCTTCGACTGTCTCAGTCGGGCACCTGCATAAAGGTGAATACGAGGTGTAAATTTAAAAGGGAGATAGTTGTACCTTATTGGCGATGGCGCTTTGCGCCTCGGTAGGCCTTCAATTATTTGCTCGAAGGACGCAGTACGACCCTTTGTTTGTTTATTCAGATACAGTTGAGAATATGCCTTATGGTCGCCAAACTGTTTGTTTATCCTTCAGCCCGTTTGACGGTGGAGATATTGGCGTTTTGGGTTGTGCCTACCACATTCACTGGTATGGCAATTTTTGCTCGCCGTGTTGAATCCGTTGAGGATTCGATGGGCGGGCATAATTTTGTCAAGAAGTCCGAGATACTCTGTTACCCTCAATAATATTTGCTGAGCTACCTGGACCTATAAGCACAAGTTTAATTTGAAATGTATCCACAAGAAAAGAAGTTAGCAGTGCGTCGTTATGAGGCTAAGATAGAGCCTTGAATTCGCTTTTTCCTGGTGAGATATGTTTTCGTTCGCCTGACCGTGGGTTCCTGTAGGGCACCGATACTTTAAAACATCATATGGGTGAGATATTGTGGCTCATTTGCTTCGTTCTTTTTGGTCGCCTCTCTTTTCCAGAATTAATTTTTGGCTCGGTCGCTGAGGAATTCACGGAGGTGAGCTTTGCTGTGTAGTCGGGCTTCCTCTTCCTTGAGTTGTTGGCAATCTTAAGTCCTATGACCGTGTGTGTTGTGAAATTCACACACTAAGTTATGGTTCCTTTGTGAAGGATCTGATTGTACAGGCCTTGGACACTTGGTGTCTCTAATTTTACTGATGGTGAACACGATGTCTGATACATCAACGTTGAAGTTGTATTCCATCAACCAAGGTGCTTTCGTCGGCCCTGTGTACCTATTGAACCCAGCTCTGTTGATGAGTCCCCAAGGATTCTGACCTCGGTCCATCCTTCGATTATTGTGGGGTATGTTGCGCCTTGGGGCATTTCTTCTCTCTTCAGTATATGGTTGGTGTCTTTACTTGTTTGGCTTTAGCTCCTTCGCCAGAAGCCTTCTCGGGTATACCGAGCCAGAGGGGGTTCCTAGTTGGTCGTCCTCGACCCTGATCTCTGACTGGTGTCAGTTGTGGACGTCCGACCTATTACACCCCATGTTTTCATACGTGAAAGTACACCATAAGTAAATTAATGAAAGCTTGGAAATGAGATATTACATTTCGCATTATTGTACATTAAAGTTTCGTCGTAAGTTATTCGACATTAGTTCGGGAATGAGATTATTTTGGGATTATAGGTATTAAGCTATTCCAAACAAATGATGAGTAAATTCATGAAGGTAAGAGAGTAGGCAAATCAAAGAAAAGTAATTCTTTCGAAATTCAACATTTTTGGATAGAATATGGCCCGAGCTAAAATACCTGATATTTATGGACAAGTGTCATACAAGGTACCATATGTACATGATAAAAATGTGTATAAAGTGTGTTTAAAGTGAGTAGCATTTTAAGTAATTTGAGATAATTCTTAATTATATGGGTAATTGGTTAATTATTGGATTTGTGGATAAATATTTAAGTGATATTTATTGGATAATTATAAGGGGGGTGAAAATCCATGTGGGATTTAGAAAGTTGACATCTAGACATATGCTTAAGGATTTGGTGTCTTATGTAGAGGATTTTGTGGCTTAGTCACCACATAAGTGGGCCCCACACCCCCTAAGATTAAAAGAACCCCTCTAAATCATTTAAGGGAGATACATATATCTCTAATGTAAGGAACAATGTTTCAGCAAAGTCACATATGTGATAGCAACGTCATTTGCTATAGAATCCATAAAAGGCTACTCAATAACGTGAGAATTTTTATTCTAACGGAGCACGATACAATTTTTCTCAAGAATATCATTTGGATTTTTCCCTACTTTGATCCGCCGTAACGCTTTTTGTCATAATTGATGTGTGTCAGAGGGATTGTCTAGAGAATCAGCTCTGGTATGTTAAGGCTATCCTTTCTTTCTTTTGGTATGATCTATACGAGAAATGAAACTAGCAAATGCACAATTTCCATAAATGACTCTATTCATAGAAATACTAGAAATGCTTATTTTTTTATTCCCATGTGTCATATTATTATATCATCTGTTCGTGGGTCTTAGAAAAATATGTAAGTTGAAAAAAAAATTCTTTATATTATTACTCAAAGACATAATGGTTTTATGACATTCCAAGAGATTTTATTGACGTACTTCTCATGCATTGCATCCATGTACATTGACCCATGACCAGACGTCATTATATACACATATATGTATATTATATGTATATGGAATATTGGAAAAGGTTATGGCGTTATAAACACACCACCACCTGATCAGCTGGTATACGTTAATGATTTGCCTATAGTGGCCGAGATGATATGATGGGATGCCCTCAGAGGCTTGATGATGTTATGAACGCATATACCCATGCATGGTATGGAATTTGTATGCATATGCATGAGATTTAAAATATTAAAGGATTCACAAAGCCATTCAGACTTACCTGTCGAGTCGTTTACTCTATGATTCTCTCATGTCTATTGTTTACTGATTTTCATTCCTTACATAGTCGGTACATTATTTGTACTAACATCCCTTTTGCTTGGGGATGCTGCGTTTCATGCCTGCAGGTCCCGATAAACAGGTCGAGAGTCCTCCAAGGAGGCTTTCAGCTCAGCGGAAGATGTTGGTGCGCTCCATTTACTCCAGAGTTGCTTATTTCATCGGTATGATTAGTACATGCATTGATTGGTATGGTGGGGCTGTATCTCGACCTTTATGATATTAGGTATTCTTAAAGGCTTGCAGACAGATGTCATGTATATGGATTCCTGGATGGCCTTGTCGGTCTATGTTTTGAGTATATAAAGGATCATGCCGGCCTTATAGTCCCGTACGTCATATGTATAAGTTTGGATTATATGTTGGGTTATCCAATGTCAAGTATTTCCCCATGTTTTATTCTACTTATCTCACGATAGCCTCTCTAGCTCATTTACCTATGATAGTATGATACAAAAGATATGTTATGTTGGTACTTTGTTGAGTAAGGTACCGGGTTCCGGTTGTGGCCCAGTGGTTTGGGTCGTGACAAAAGTGGTATCATAGAAGTTCTGTCATAGGGACTTTACAAGCCGTGTATAGTAGAGTCTTGTTTATGGGTGTGTCCTGCACCACACTTATAAGCAGGAGGCTACAGGGCATTCAGGACTATGACTCTTTCTTCTAACTTTAGATCAAGTGATAGAGCTCAGTTGTAAGAACTCAATTTAATAAATTCTATCTTATTCATGATATAACGATGTCTATATCTAGAAAGACGGGCGAGAGATATAACTATGGAAGAGTTGAGTAAATGGTACTCGATTTTTGCAATACTTATGATGGATAAATATGAGGTATTCAAAAGATCATGTGTGTACTATGATGTGCAAGCTTCTTGGTAAGAAGCCTTAAGGCATGAATATCTATCCACATATGTGGTAAAAAGCAACAAGAGAATCAAAAGGTACAAGTTTCATAAAGTACTAGAAGCAAGGTGAAAAAGGGTATGAGCTACCCAGTTAGTAAGGATGAACATTATCTACAATTCGGGAAGAGAGATATAAGCATTTTGAGTTGTCTTAAACAATAACAGATATATGTACAATCGGCCACACCCATCTCAATCATGCCCTATGGGAGCTAACAAATATGGTTTAAGAGAAGGATAGAATATTAGGACCCGGCTGGGGTTAGAGTAACCCAAAATGATGGATGGATTATTTGAGTTAGTTTACATTTCCGAAGGATACTACAAAGGTGCTAATAGAACTCCTTGTGAGATACCTAGATGGTGAACTCTAGAATATTACAATTAGATGTGAATTCTAGCATGATAAAAAAAACTCAGAAGATAGGCACTGAAAGCCTGGAAGGATAAATATTTACCTTAGTATGTCTCTCATCCCTATTAGGGAGAGAATGTTAGCAACGGAAGAGCCCGTGGATGGGGCAAGGGGAGCTGAAAGCAAAATAATGTCTTGTGGAAGTTTTTGGAATAAAGTGACTGACAGAAATGTTAGAAGAAATACGAAGAGAGTTAAGGAAGAATTATGAGTAAAATTTTATACATGGATGACAAATGGTAGATCAAACGATGACAGTCTTACAGAATCTATAGTCAAGTGAAGGAAGAGACAGATGTGACAGGCCTCGAGAGAACAAAAGAATATAGGCCATAAAGTCGTATCCTCATTTCAAGAAATAAGTTCGCTATTCCAATGCGATTACCAAAAGGAGAAGTTAGAACCTAGAGTAATAGAAACCAAAATGGATTGATGAACAAGTTAAGCTAAACATGAATTACAGACTAAGTGATATGATAATACTCGGCATCATAAGAATTTCAGATTTCGTTCCGGCAATAATAGAATGGACAACAGAAGAGGATTCATGAGATATTTAGAGAATTGTCATTCAGGCGGACGCTTCCCTAAAATAAGCAATGTGAGCAAAGTTAAGCTTAAGGAACTATGTGTGCCAGTTACCCTAGGTGTCACCATTGTAAGTAAGGAATTTTGTTATCCTTGGTGCAGAAAGATTACCGCAATGCGAGTTAGGGTCATCGATGATGTGAAAAGACGCCAAAGATGAAGAGGTAAAATATCTATAGGTAAATTGTCGTAATGCTAAATCTTAGTACTCCCCTAAAGGGGGGAATATGGAGTGAAATGGCATTAAATAAGAATTAAGTGGTTCTAGTAATGATGGAATAGTAAAGGAAGAATGCAAAAAAATGAAAAAAGGATGACATTGCACTTATTCAAAGCCTACAGATATGCTACGATTCCAGAACATTATGCAAACACAACGTCAAGGAAAGGAAGTAAGGGTCGCTGCCCGAGAGGTTATTGATAGGTAAGGAGTCAGTGCAAGATGTAAGTTAAGACAAAAGAAATAACGAATATTGATATGATAATGGGCCAACGAGTAGTCAGTAATTTATTCAGGAAGAGCCCGGTTATAGCTAAATAGGAGGTTACAAACAAATTAAAAGATTGTGCAAGACAAACAGAGTGAACCCCAATATGGGTAATTCAGTCTCATAGATTTGACATCATGATCCTTGATAAATATTCAAATAGGAGTTGGGGTAGTTAAAGGTACCGTATGAGTGTTACAAAAATAAAAGAAAGTGCCATTGCAAAGTCAGTAAAAATATCAGTTCAGAAGCAACCATAAAAATACAAGGGCATGGAGGTAAGTAACTATGTATAATTATAGGTTAAGAAGAACATCAAAAGTTTTATTGGGTATATGATGTAATAAGATTGCAGCTTTACAAGAGTCAGAGGGTCTTCCCTAAGTACAACAACGAAAGACTAGCAGAGGAAATAAGGAAAAAGGCTTCAACCTAAGCACATGGACCTAAAGAGGAAATGGGTCTTGTAACAACAGTCTCACAACAACATTGTATGCACCCCATTAGAAAGTGGCACCTACTAAGGCCAATATGTGTGGGTACTAAGTTAAACCAACTATTCATACAACAAGTGGAAGAATGACCGGGAAAAGCAATTGCTTGCATCTAAAGAAAGTTGAAAAGGAATGGAAGGACTTATTCGATGAATGATCCAGAGATAATTACATTATGAATGCACCCAAGATTTCGGGGTGTTATACAGAATATATGTTGACAATCATACAACCGCCGTAGAAGACTCTGGTATAAGTTAAAAGAAATAATTGAGTCCATGTTATAGGAAAAGGATTGAATTGTTAGATGATGGTATCACGAATATTTCATAAAGTCCATGAAAGGCTAAAGTAACAACTAACACCATCAGCCGAAGATCGGAAGATAGCTTAAACCTACATAAAGGTTTATCAAAGGGAAGAGGAAACTAAAGAGTTACACCAACTAAGTAAATTAGGAATTTGAAAGCGATAACAGTTAGAATATAATTAAATAAGGCTCTTTATGGCCAATACCAAGCAATAAATGAAGAACAAGTATGAAAGCAATAATTGCAAAGAGTAGCCTCGGGCAAATGTGTTAGAGAGAAAAGATAGAGAGAGAGAGATATTATTGATCTTGTGTAGAATAATTGGAGCTACAACAGCTCCTTACAAGGTGGTGAGGGTTCCCTTTATACAAGAGGAGAAACCATTTATAGTATGACATACATTAATTATAAAAGCATGGAGATGGGATGGCTAGAAGTGACGCCTTGACACAGGCTCTAGGTAGGCTGGCTTTGTCAAACTTAGATGCGTTCCTTGGGAATTCCCCTTTTTACTCCAGCCTCGATCTTCATATTCTTTGAGTTGGGCCTCGATGGAGGGGACTCAGTTGCAACTCCACATCATCGGGTCTCGAGATATTCTTCCGAAGTGGCTTGATAGCAAGAAATTAAGCCCTCTAATTTCGCCACATACAGATAGTCTCCTTGTTTCCCAGAATGAAGTGCTAGGAAATGATTCTGACACCTGACTCTATGAGCTTCTCGCGGTGACGTCATACCAATGATGCAACCTGTGGCACGAGCTTTTGCGACAACCAGGATATCCCACGGACTTGTGTATTTGACATCATTCAATGCACTGTCGATTCCCGTTCTCCAAGGTGAAAGTACCACCATCGATTTGGCTCTTAAAGAATGTAGTAATTGCATCTGCCAGTCAGTATTCCAAAGCCTCGATGACCGTGTTGTTGCCCCCTTTAAATAGGGGTGCTCTGGTGTTGTTTTTCTTATCCAAGTAACTTCATCTGCTCATTTACCCTTTTCGTCTTATCATCTTCCTTTATCATCATTATTTTTGGGGTTTGTGGCCTCAAGGCCATTTGGCAGAGCTCCCTTATCGTCAAGCACGATCATTCCGTCCAGTTGCTATTGTGGTTGTTATTACGTCTGTTGTCGCTTCCCTTGCTTACTCGAGATGATAACATACGGGGGTCAACTTTCCTTTCTCGTGAAAAGATTTTCGGATCATATACCGCTTCTCATAAGGGGGCTCGAATAATACATCACTGCTCACCTTCATACCCCGGCTCGACGTGGTTCTCTGCCCCGAGCTGGTAGCTTGCACAACTAAGTGTTCTAAGAAGTGGATTCTAAGTAGTTATGCAAGTGAGTTCTAGGCTCACCCGGTCCGCTGTCTCTCCGAGGTTCTCTTGGCCAGCGAGGGTCCTAGAACTTCGGCGAGCTATGGAATTTTTTCATCCTCCCCTACTTCTCGCCCTATCCTTTGGGAATATCAGTGTGGAAGGCCGAGATGAGGCTTCTGAGGATGCGTGCCCGGAGGTCCTTGTTGCAGGAGGTGGACCCTTGAGAGTAGACCAGTTTCTAGGATTTTATCAAGTGTGTGCACCCTTTTGTTTCTTCCTTTATACGTAAGAACCCCATGCGGGCTTTTTCAATTATATGTAAGGACCTTTTGAGGGCCGTTGTAGCCGATATTTACCAAATATGAAGATGTTTCCTATACTTCTACTTTTGATTTTTGTCATGTTCTCGTATACTCCTTTGCGTTCACGGAGATTTTGAATGTATGCCTCTGTTGACGATTGCAGATATTTTTCTGGCCTTTGGTCGATAGAAATGGATCCTTTCCGAGCTCATCGCAGTTCCTAGAATCAAGCCCGAAGTGGTCTGATAAACCTGGATCATCGAGGTCATTGAGCCCTATGGAGATAGAGCACCGAAGTCGATTTCGGACGCTCGAAACTTTTACTTTGAGCTTGGCATAGATAACCTTTTGACATGCTGTAGGTAGGCTTCTGAGAAAGGGGTTATTCATATTTAGGCGATTTTCTACGGTCAGGCCCTCGTGGGCGGTTCTTGAAGTGATTATTTTTCTTTTTAGAAAGGAAAACGACGAGATCGGATACTACCTCGAGCTCTATGATGGCGTTGAAGGTTTTCCGAAGCCTGACTTCTTTTTGATGGAGGTCCTCGAGGTCGGGCACCATTTCAGGACTGGAGATGATGTAACTAGCTTCATAAAGCCTAATTTCTTGTCGGTAAAGGTCTCAGGGGTCGGGTACTACGCCGGGATCTATACCGAGGTCGTTGGCCTCCCAGGGCTTACCCTGGATAGGCGAATCGTTATTGCTTCCCACATATATGTAGGGTGGCTATTGCTTCTTTGGAAGATCCCATTGTTATAGATAACTATCCTCCCGCTTTGGTATCGAGTCCTTCATTACCTTAAGCACAAATTTGTTGGTGTAGGTCCCTACTTCAGTCTGCCAATTCTACCATGTCCATGATAGCTACTTCAGGGCCGGCCAGGCAGGGAGGGGAGAATTCCACTCCCAATGATCAGGATCCGCGAGAGCTTGTTTTGAAGACTATGTCTTCGATAAGAGAGGAACATCTGCAGATGGTGAGGAGATATTGCAGATGGGGCGAGGGGGTAGCGTTGCAGGCGCTTTCCCCGGATGAGAGTATTACGGACTCCGCTGATGGATTCCTAAACATATACTTATACCCTTTTGCACTAAGCCCCGTTGATAGGGTTGTGCTTGATTTCTTCCTGAAGTATTGGTTACTTTGGCTCAGATACATCCGTCGTTTTGGAGAGTGGTGTTGATGATGAGATTCTTTGCAGAGATGGCCAGGCTTGAATTCACGCATAGTCACCTCGTCGGCTGTACAGGTCCTTCCACCATCGAGGCCTGCTGACCCTGCAGTGTCGTTCACCCATGCCCTTTCTTGTTGATGATGAGGAATATGAGGATCAGGAGTTGGTCAATCTATTCATCCGGGATCGGATGGCTAACATTATCCCCGTGGAGCTCATGCCATTTCCTGAGGGATAGAATTACGTGCGTGAGTGGAGTGTCTCGAGCTTTCTTAGACTCGCTTATAGCGAAAACCAATTGAGTGATTGTTTTTCCTCCTTTTCATTCCATCTGGTGATGAGATGCGAATTTTCGCAGCATTTCATTCTCCCTTTGCTTGGTCCTGGATGTGTTGGGCATTCTCCTCATTGCTTTGATGGCACCGACATGTGGCTTTATGGAGGAATCTGTCGGTATGGTAAGTGAGTTTATGGGGTTGGGCGCTAGGTTATGATGCCACATCATGACCCCTTTCGAGAGTGTTTCCCCGAACCTCTTCAATAAGACTGACTCGATCTCATCATCTTTTAGTTCATTACCTTTTACCGCATACATATAGGCAGTGATGTGTTCGTTGGGATCTGAGGTCCCGTTGTACTTAGGGAGTTTCGGCATTCTGATCTTCTTTGGAACGGATTTCGGGGTCGCTTCCTCGGGGAACGGCCGTTGCAAGATCTTCCGCGAACCTACACCCTTTAGGACCAGGGGCGCGCCCGGGATTTGGTCGACTCTGAAGTTGTAAGTTTTGACCTTCTTATCATTGGCTGCTATCATTTTCGAGCCTGACTCGATCGTTTTGGTGAGGTCCTCCAACCTTTTTTCGATGGAGGGATCAGCTACCTATACATTATTGCTCGATCTATCTGGTACTTGTTCGGCGGGGGAGCTCTTTCCGGCACTGCTGTGCTGGGAGTCTCCGGACTGCTTTGTAACTGAGCGATGGCCAACTGTTGTTCCTGCAACATTTCAAAAATAATATACAGACAAACTTCCTATTCTTCCTGGTCTGGGGTTTTTTGGGCTTCCTGTCGGTTGTCATGTCGTATTCTTCCGTCGGTGTGTGAGGTTTCATCGACCTACTGCATGCCTTGCAAACAAGCGTCTTATGAAATCAGACCGAGTGCATTTTCGCGGTTCTGCGGTGGTGTGCCAACGACTGGAAATCCCACGTCATTTTTGCCGTGATTTTCGAGGTTGTCGTTCTCGACTCTATTTACCGAGACAGACATTTCGACCTAAAATCAAGAGATCTTCGACAAGAAAAAGTGTGAAAGATTACTTGCGTTTGTTCAATGAAACCAGCAATAAAATAATCACTATTATTTTTAGCCCCACGGTGGGCGCCAAACTATTTACCGTGAAAATGGTAACAACAATCAAATTTGTAAATGGGGCTCTAAAAATACATGATATATTTTTATGCTAGTTGTTAGAGCAGTTGATGCTAGGAGTATGAAGTTTAACGATGAGATACGAGCTAAAACAGGGCAGTAATCAAACTGAGGGGCCTGCTGCCCAGGTTTCGGACTGGTCGATGAAGGGCCTCGGGGTCGATATCGACTCAATCTTGAGCTATCATGGTTAACCGAAAAAGGGATAACAGTTAGAATATAATTAAATAATGCTCTTTATGGCCAATACCAGTCAATAAATGAAGAACAAGTGTGAAAGCAATAAATGCAAAGAGTAGCCTCGGGCAAATAGGTTAGAGAGAAAAGAGAGAGAGAGAGAGAGAGAGATTATTGATCTTGTGTAGAATAGTTGGAGCAACAACAACCCCTTACAAGGTGGTGATGGTTCCCTTTATATAGGAGGAGAAATCGTATATAGTATAACATGCATTAATTATGAAATCATGGAGATAGGATGGCTAGACGTGACGACTCGACATAGGCTCTAGGTAGGCCGGCTCTGTCAAACTTAGTCGCGTGCCTTGGGAGCTACCCTTTTTGTTCCAGCCTCGATCTTCATCTTCTCTGAGTTGGGCCTCAACGAGACCTGAGGGAGGGGACTCGGTCGCAACTCTACGTCCTCGGGGTCTCGAGATATTCTTCCAAAGTGGCTTGATAGCAAGAACTAAAGCCCTCCCATTTCGCTGCATACAGTATTATATTAAATCTTCATGTTATGGATGTGAATTATACCTATGTGTAAGGGAGGTCATGAAAGAGATAGAAGATGTGATATGAGATTTTAAGGTAAGTAAGCTAACTGTTAACTACATACGAGATACTCAGGTGTAGAAGGTGGTGAATAATCTATACTTAAGATAGATGGCTAAAAGCGATGGGATTCAGTATCCAGGAATCATAACAGCATCGTCAGTGGCTTATCTACCAACTATGGATTTTAAATATCAAGAGGTCTATCTAAGGGAGTGAAGGAGAGTTAGAAACGATGCGATGTCTCGCTTGATGTTCCAAAATAACACAAGGAAATCTATGGTGCAAGAAAGTTGAAGGAAGGCTGCGAGTAGTATAAATGGATATGTATGGGTTGCAAGCTAAAGTGTGGTAGAGCGAGAAGATTGTAGGAAGACAAGAGTAAAGATAAGAAAGGGCGAGTGAGAAGGTGACGAAATGGATAAGTCCTCAAGATTAAGCCTATGAAAACAAGAAGATCTGATGGTTTCTCTAAGTTATACAAAGCTTAGTATAGCCTGAATGAACTCAAAGGGGTCAAAGACAAATGGCATTTAGAAGAGGTAGAATGTTTCCCTAGTAAAAGAATAAGGGTGTAATTATTGTAGATAAAGAATGACATTCGGGCCTTCGATTGAGTAACGATTTGAAGAGGATTTCACGAATTGTACGAAATTAAAATACCCACATAAGGTGAATCACATTGAAATACTATAAAATATGATTATTGAAGTACATTATCGCCCCCAAGTGGATCAGGAAAATCAGTTCAAATATTCATCGATGCAACATAAGCCCTAGTGGCAATGTATTACGTAAGAAGTTTCAAGGTATCAATGGAAGATTGTAGATCAACATTGCGTTGAATCGACAATGGATAGATAAAAGTTACAAAGTACGAGATGCGATTAGGTAATCAGTCTTAAGATGAACAGTAATGAAGAAGCGTTAAATGACTTAGCTTTATGCATATAGAATAAGTAACGAGAGTAAGCTAGATTTTGGTAGTAGACCTCAGTAACGATAAATGGAAGTAAGAGTTATGGTATATTATGACCTACCTAGGTGCGGTAAAGTCATACTTATGGATAAACTGAGCTATGAAATAAGGTATAACAATATTTGTAAGTTCAACAAAGTACCAAGCGAAAAAATTCAGTATACTTATAGATGCCCAGAGGGACATCTTATTAAACTTTGTATATGTTTAGCAAGTGAGGACTAGAGGTTGGCTAAAAGCTGGAGGAAAAAGAAAAGAAGAGTGGCATATGCACATTTACAAAGTCAGAGTAGTACAGGCTACATGATAGAAGATAGCAATAGCTACAAGATTGGAAGAATTGGGACCACAAGTCATGGTGTGAGAAAAAGGCCTGGGGGGGGGGGGCAATGCCCTGGCCTTTGAATTTATTCACATAATAGTTGCCTAGATGGCAAAGAGAGTACTAAAGTACTCACAAGAGCCATAGGTTATGAAAATGATAAGTGAATTAGTCAAAATTCGAGGACGAATGTTCCAAAGGGGGGAATGATGTTACACCCCATGTTTTCGTATGTGAAAGTACACCATAAGTAAATTAATGAAAGCTTGGAAATGAGATATTACATTTCGCATTATTGTACATTAAAGTTTCATCGTAAGTTATTCGACATTAGTTTGGGAATCAGATTATTTCGGGATTATAAGAATTATGCTATTCCAAACAAGTAATGAGTAAATTCGTGAAGGTGAGAGGGTAGGTAAATCGAAGAAAAGTAATTCCCTCGAAATTTGACATTTTGGGATAGAATACGGCTCTAGCTAAAATATCCAGTATTTATGGACTAATGTCATACAAGGTACCACATGACCATGATAACAAGGTGTATAAAGTGTGTTAAAAGTGAGTAATATTTTAAGTATTTTAAGATAATTCTTAAATATATGGGAAATTTGTTAATTATTGGATTCATGGATAAATATTTAAGTGATATTTATTGGATAATTATAAGGGGGGTGACAATCCATGTGGGTTTTAGATATTTTGCAGCAAGTTGACAACTAGACATATGCATAGGGAGGTGGTGTTTTATGTAGAGGATTTTGCGGCTTAATCACCACATAAGTGGGGCCCACACCCCCAAAGATTAAAAGAACCCTTCTAAATCATTTAAGGGAGATACATATATCTCTAATGTAAGGAATAATGTTTCACCAAACTCACATATGTGATAGCAACATGATTTGCTATAAAATCCATAGAAGGCTACTCAATAACGTGAGAATTTCGATTCTAACGGAGCACGGTACAATCATTCTCAAGAATATCATATGAATTTTCCCTTCTTCGATCTGCCGTTACGCGTTTTGTCACAATTAATGTGTGTCAGAGGGATTGTCAAGAGAATCAGCTTAGGTATGTTAAGGTTGTCCCTTCTTTATTTTGGCATGATCTATACGACAAACGAAACTAGGAAATGCACAATTTCCATAAATGACTCTATTCATAGAAATACTATAAATGCTTATGTTCTTGATTTCTCCATGTGTCATATTATTATATCATCTTTTCATGGGTCTCAGAACTTTGCATCCTCGAGGCCTCGATGTGTTCTTCTAAAGTGACTTAATAGCAAGAAATTGGACCCTCTAATTTTGTTGCGTACAGATAGTCTCCGTGTTTCATAGAATGAAGTGATGGGAAACAATTCTGATACCCAACTCCCCAGGCTTCCCGTGACGATGTCATGCCGATGGCACAACCTATGGCGCGAGTTTTCATAATAACCGGGACATCCCATGGACTTGTCTTTTCAACGCCATTCAATGCGCTGTCGATTCCCGTTCTTCAAAGTGACAGTACTGCCATCGATTCGGTTCTTCAAGAATGCATTTATTGTACCTGCCGATCAGTCTTCTAAAGGCATTGATGGTTGTGTCATTATCTCTTATAAATGGGGGTATTGTGGCGTTATCTCTCTATGGAAGTGCCTCACTTCATTCATCCATTCCTTCTTCTCTCCATCTTTCTTTATTGCTAATCACCATGTTTGGGGTTCTTGGCTTTGAGGCTGTTTGGCAGTATTCCCATCGGCTATGCAGTGTCTTCTTGCCTGATTTTCCCCTTTTTGAGCTAGATCATACCATCTTGTCGTAGTTGTTGTTGTTATTACGCCTGATACTGTTGTCCTTATTAGCTAGAGATTATGATACGGAGGCGACTGGCATCATCCAATCTAAAAGGGCATTTGGACTCTACACTATTGCTTGGGAGAGTATTCGGACTATACACCGCTGCTCACTCTCCTACCCTGGCCTGGTGTGACATTTCATCCCTTGGGTTTTTTCTCCCAAAGGATGAAATGGCACAACCGGCCGCTGAGGCTGGGGCCCGCCGAATCTTCAACCTTTGGCTTCGGCGAGCTATGTCTCTTTTTTCTACCACTTCTGCATCCTCCCCTTTTCCTCTTCTTCATCTTCTCCGTCGGAGATGTTATTCTATGGGATCGAGCTGGGAACCTAGAGAAGGTGGAGATCTAAGGAGTTGCCTTCAAGGATGCGAGCTCGAGGAGGTGGAGCTCGGAGATGCTGCTACCGGAGATGAACCTTTCAGGGTAGACTAGGTCCTTAGGCTTTTACCATGGGTGTTCACCCCTTTACTTCTTTATTTCCGTGTAAGGACCCCTTGTGGGCTTTTGTAATCATATGTAAGGATGCCTCGAGGGCCGTTGTAAGCTAATGTTTACGAATATGAATGTGAAACTATTTTCTTGACTTCTGCCTTTGATACTTATCATATTCATTTATATTTGTGGGAATTTTGAATGTATGTTTCTGCTGATGATTGTCAATATCTAACTCAGATGCGAGTATTCCTTTTGGTCTTTGGTTGATAGAAATGTCTCCTTTCCGAGACAACCATTATTCCTCGGGCTAAGCCTAAAACGGTCCGATAAACTCCGGCCATCGAAGTCCTCTAGTTATATGGGAATAGTACCTCAATCCTTGGAATTTTTAAAAGTGGTATCTGAGTGAGGAACAGCTTCGGGCACCTTGGAGATTCGCTTGGAACATCACGTAGATAATATCTTAAGACGTTGCGGATACGTCCCTACTGAGGGGTTGCCCATATTTAGGTGACGTCTTGGGGTCGAACTTCGTGGAAGGAGCTTGAAGTGCTTATTTTTCTTCTCGATGGAGGTCCTCGAGGTCGGGTAACACCTAGAAACTCATATTGAAGTCATTGGCCGCCCGGGGCCCAACTTGGGTAGGCGGACCGTTGCTGTTTCCCCATACATATTTGGGGTTGCTTCCACTTCTTAGGAGATCCCAATATTTTAGATAGCTATCCTTACGTTTCGGCGTCGAGTCCTTCGTTACCTTAACACCAAAGTGTTTTGCAGGTTCCCACTATAGTCTGCTAGTTCCGCCATAGCCATGATTGCTACTTGAGGGTCTGCCCGGCAGAGAGGGGAGAGTTTCACTCCCAGCGCTCAAGATCGACGGGAGTTTACTTGAATACTATGTCCTTGATAAGAGAGGAGCACCTTGAGCTAGTGAGGAAAGACTATGGCTGGGGCGAGGGGGTAGCGTTACAGGTGCTTCCCCCGGATGAGGGTATCATGGACCTTGCCGCTGGATTCCTGAATGTGTACTTGTATCCTTTAGTACAAGGTCCCCTTGATAGGGTCATGCTTGATTCTATTTAAAGTATCGGGTTACTTTGGCGCAAATACATCCGTCATTTTGGCGAATAATGCTGATGATGAGGTTGTTTGCGAAGGCAGGGATTGAATTAACGCTCAGTCATCTTGTCAGGTTGTACCGGTCCTCTCATCATCAAGGTCTGCTAACATTGTGATGTCATTCATCCATGTCCTTCGTTATTGATGATGAGGAAGATAGAGATTGAGAGTGGATTAGTCAATTCATCCGGGTTCGGACGGATGACATCATCCCCGTGGAACTTATGCCATTCCCCATTTCATGTACTAATATTGTCGTCGTAGGTATCGGAGGGTCTCCAAGGGCGAGGTTGTGCTCCTTCGGAGAAGGGGAGCAGTTGCCAGCTTCCGAGCCAAAGGACGACAATAATAAACGGGGCCGAGTCTTTGAGGAGAAAACATAGTCCAAGCCTGCTACACCCAAAGTTTCTAGTTCTAGAGAGGTGGTTCCTCCAAGGAATCATGCTTTGACTGGGGCTAATTCTTCCAGGGCCGAGGGAGCTGGATTAACAGAGGTGTGCTCAAACCTTCCGTGAGCTTTGGCATAGACCTTCCGATTCTCGCGTCTTCCCTTCCCTATCGAGTTTTTCTCTTGCAGGCCTTTTGCAGGCTAAGGTTTGAGCTGCTCCACCATGGAGTTAGGCTCCGAAAAGCTCTAGATGAGGGTAGGTCCCTTGGGTTCCTTTGCGAGGAGAAGTAAGTTGAGTTGGCACACTAGCGATATGAGGCATACCGGAGCTCGAATTACAAGAGCTATTTGATGGAGCAGGTAATTTCCCGTCCTGGGCGGGTATGCGTCTCGCTTTTCAACTTCTTAGGTGGACTATTTGCCTATCCCAGCTACAGAAAAAGACAGAGGCCCTGGAATGCCTCAGGGGCAAAGCCGACCGAATCGCGAATGAATGTGGTCAGCTAAGGGCTCAGGCGCAGGCTCAAGCTTCAGAGGAGAAGGGTGCCTTGACCAAGGTTCCTGCCTTCGAGGTCCAACTCTTCTTAGCTCTTGATAATGCTTCAGTTCAAGCAGATATGATCACGAAGCTCGAATCCGAACTTTTGAAGGTCAGGGCTGCGATCGTTGATCCTCGGATTGAAATAGCATTGGGTCGGGCTAAGGCTGATTAGGAGATGGCAATTTATTTGAAGGATGCTACTGATGCCCAAGCTGAATTGAAGAGGATCCTCGATCATGCAAAGAGTATTAAAGAGTATTAAAGAGTATGCTCTTTGCAGATCACGAAGAAAGGTGTTCTCGAGGATATCGATGCCAGGGGTTTTGTTCTCCTGGAAGAGTTGGCGCGAGTAAGGGCGGACGAGCGTGATGCTCGGTCAATTCTGTTTGACACTGAGGAGAGTGAAGATGAGGCTGGTAGGTTGTAGCCCTCAAGGACGGGGCGTAAACTTTTCCATCTTGTATGTGATATCTTCAGAGCATGTTTGTAGATAGAGAATGCACTTTTTCACATCGGTAAATAAAAGAAAACTTGAGGTTTTATTTCCTCTGTACCCCTTTCTGCTTTGCTTCTTACTAGGTGGACTGTTTTTAGAGTTGGTGAGAACCCTTAGATTCATGATATGGCCCCGAGGCTCGTTAGTAGGGTTAGGGGGCTCTTACGCGCTTGGTCGATGCGACCGTTAGTGTAAGCTGACGTTAGAGCTCTTACGTTTTTGCTCAACCGTTTTGGGTTCAGTCTCCGAGTCAGGTTTCGGCTCGAGCTCATTCGACCCTCATGTTCTGTATTTGCGCGTGCTGGCGACAACAGCTCTTATGCCTTGCCATTAGGCATGTATAGTTTACAATTTTGGGTATGGTCTCCGAATTGGGTTACGACTCGAGCTTATTGTGACCCTCAAGCTTTCAAATTTTAAGCTGGTGATAGTGGCTCTTACGCTTTTGGTCGTTGCGACCTTTTAGTGTGTGGCCCTGAGGCTCGTTAGGCTAGCGTTAATGGCTCTTACTCTTTGCTTTTAGGCATTGTTTTCCTCTTGTTAAGGACTTTTTGAAATCATTTTTCCTGACCCGTCGTTGTTCGGGAAGAACCTCGATTTCAAGTCGTTTGCGGCGATGTTCGAGCACCTCGGAAGGTTTAGCTCAAAGGCTGAGTAGCTCGAAGCCTTGTGATTTAGAGATGACATGGTCAAAGCTCTTTTGCCTATCAAGGGTAGCCTATTTAACCGGTTCTTTTCAAAGTAGATTCGAAGTAATCGCCTATGATTTTGTAGCGACGGCCAGGCGTCCCCGTGTCGCGTTAATTTGGCTAGTATAGCCATATGACCGTGGTCATTTGTGTTTGGCCGGAGCTATTTTGTCCTCGAGTGTAGTAGTTTAGGCGTTTATATCGAGGGTATACCCTTTCAGGAGTCTTACAAATGCGATATATAGCCTAAACGTCGGGATTGAGTTTATGCCTGTAGTAAGGTCGTAAAAAATTTTCATGCAGTTTGAGGTCTTACAGTTTTGTTGATATTTGGTACAAGTATGATTCGTGCCTTGCTTGAGGTCTTACAGTTTTGTTGATATTTGGTACAAGTATGATTCATGCCTTGCTTGAGGTCTTATAGTTTTATTGATACTTGGTACAAGTATGATTCATGCCTTGCTTGAGGTCTTAAATTTTTGTTGATACTTGGTACAAGTATAATTCATGCCTTGTTTGAGGTCTTATATTTTGTTGATACTTGGTACAAGTATGATTCATGCCTTGCTCAAGGTCTTACAATATTTTCATGTCGTAGAGGTCTTACCGTTTTTTCATGCCGTAGAGGTCTTACAGTTTTTTCATGCCATTGAGGTCTTACAGTATTTCCATGCCATTGAGGTCTTACAGTGTTTTCATGCCGTAGAGGTCTTACAGTTTTTGTTACTTCCTTGAATAGGTCTTACTAGATCGAGTCTGCCCGCTCGGGGACTTATGGCCTCAGGCTTTTAAATGAATGGCGATTGGCGACAGTCTTCGAGTCATCAAGTTTGCTTAGGCTCGGGGGCCATTAATCGTGAGCTCCAAATTGCCTTATTGAAGGCTTACGATGTTGGATATTCCGACCCTGGGGCCATATGCTTTCTAAGTTTGCAATGCCAGTCTCTGAGTGTTCGGGATATTTTTCTCTTTTGGAGATGTTTTGTGATTTCTGTGCTGCCTCATTGAGGGCTTATGAGTATGGAGTTCCAACCCAGAGGCCATACGGGTACCGAGTTATTGACGCTAGTCTCTGAGTATTTCGGGCATTCTCGTTGGAGGGATCCTCGATGTGAAAATGCTGAATTATCTTTGGAGTACGAGATGCTTTGGCGAAAGATATTCTTTGACTGTTTGGCATAAGTGCAAGTCGTTTTGTTGCCGTGAGCCCGGCTTATGCGGACATGGTTCATTTGATCATTTGTCCCGGTACGTCATTTCCTATTGGAACCTTGTTTGTCGCTCCCTGGTTCTTCCAAGTGAATGACCTCTCAAGGGGGTTCCATCCATTGTTCGGGGTTGATTGCAAAAGAAGCCTTGTACAGTTGACAGATCGTCCTTAGGTTGCATATGGACATTGCCTCGTTAAAAACCTTGTCGGCGAACCCCTATTCGGGACAGAAGCTTGGCCGAAGGAAAAGAGTGCAATGGATGCCATTAAGGTCTTGAGATCTTCGAGTTGGTTTAATACTTTTGACTACCCTGACCCAACGGTTGTATGTGGGTTATTGTAAAATAATAAAAAAGGGAGGCGGTACTACCTCATCGTGGGATGAGCTGGTGATATTCTGAGGTCTGATATGTCCCTATTATTTGGAGCAAGGACTCGGCACGACCCTCTGCTTCTGTTTAGTTGGGCTTATCCGAAGGCACAATTTGGTTATCCTATGGCTCTTTTGAGAGTGGAGATGTTGGTTCCAGTGTTACATTACATACCACGAACGCTTGCCTTGCCGCATTTTGTTTCGCGTAGATGGGTTTAACCCCATTTTTTGTCGGAAATTTCATCCTTTGATGGAGGGTGGATGGTGCCATTCTCATGCAGTGTATCATTGGTCGCCCGGATTAGGCGTAGTATTTCATGTCTTTTTCAGTGATATGGAATTTTGACATTTTGGGCCGCACCGGCCACACCGACTAGGAGAGTGGTCTCTCATTTCGATGTTTCGATCATTGTGTTGAATCCGTTATGGGATCGAGAGGTGGGCATGATTTGGTCCAGCAGTCCTGGCTGCTCTATTACTCTCTCCTGATAATGTTGGTCGAGCTACTTGGATTCACGAGCACATGTTTTATTCGAAATGAATGAACAAAGAAAGAGGTTACCAGTGCGTTGTTATGAGGTTGGGGCGATGTTTCGGAGTCTTCCTCGCTAAATGTGAGGGCATCTTTGGGTAGGTATCCCCCAGTTCATTTTTCTCTGGTGATGGATATTTTTGATCTCCTCATCACAAGCTCCTGGGGAGTGTCGACGCCCCTCCAATATCATGATACCATGTCGTGTCTCATTTGCTTCGTTCTTCTTGGCCGCCTTTCTTTATCAGAACTGAATTTTAGCCCGATCGCTCAAAAATTCTCGACGGTGACTTTTATTGAGTAGCTTGTCTATTTCTATCCGGAGTTGGTGGCAATCTTTGGTCCTATGGCCGTGCGTATTATGAAGTCCACATACTATGTTGTGATTCCTTTGGGAAGGATCCGACTGAATAGGCTTGGGCCATTTGGTTTCCTTGGTTTTGTTGATGGTGAACATGATGTCTGATATATCGACGTTGAAGTTGTATTTTGATAGGTGAGGTGCCCCCATTGGCCCTTTGTTCCTAACAAATCCGGCTATGTTGATGAGCCCTCGAGGATCATGTCCTCGATCCATTATGGGATCGTTGCGAGGTAGTTTGCGACTTGGGGCATTCCTCCTATCTTCAATATATTGCTGATATCTTTCTTTCTTTGGTTTCAGTTACTTTGCCAGGAGCCTTCTTGGGTATACTGATCCCGATGGGCTCCCAACTGGTCATCCTCGGCACTAATTCTTGATTTGTACCGGTTGTGGACGTCAGATCAGGTCACAACTGGATACACGATCAAATTCTATTTTAAATGTTCTGAAGCCACCAATCTTCATTCGTTCAAACTTTGAGTGAAAGCTTGCACTACCCAGTCATCGGAGACTGGCGGTAGCTCCATTCATTCTGTTTGGAACCCAGATACAAATTCTAGCAGCATTTCATTCTCCCTCTACTTAATCTTGAATATGTCAACTCGAAAGTTATAGGTTTCGACTTACTTGTCGTTGGCTGCTATCATTTTGTTGCCTGACTCAATTCTTTTGGTGAGATCCTCCAGCATTTTTATGATGGCAAGATTGGATACCGATCTGTTGTTGCTCGATCTCTCCGGTACCTATTCGGCCGGGGGAGTAGTTTCTGGTGCTACTGTGTTGGGAGTCTTCGGGTGGCTTTGTAGCTGAGCAATAGCCAACTGTGCCTGCAACATTTTAAAAATAACATGATGACTAACTTCCCATTCTCCCCGAGCTAGGGTCTTTTGGGATTCCTGTTGGTCGACATGTTGTTTGTTCCTGTCGATGTGCGAGGTTTTATCAACCTAATGTGCGTCTTGTGAACCCGCGTCCCCTGGGATCGGTCCAAGTGCGTTGTTGGGGTTATGTGGTGGTGCACCAATAATTGGAGCAGCCACATCATTTTCTTAGTGGTTTTCAAGGTTGTCGTTCTCGACCCTGTTCACTGAGCCAGATATTTTGACCTGAAATCAAAGATCTTGGAGAAGAAAAAGTGTGAAAGATAACTTGCATTGTGTGACGAAACCAGCAAAAAAATAATCACTATTATTTTTAGCCGCAAGGTAGGGGCCAAACTATTTACCATGAAAATGGTAATGACAATAAAATTTGTTGATGGGACTCTAAAAATGCATGAGCTATTTTTATGCTAGTTGTTTAAGTAGTTGATGTTAGATATATGAGGTTAAAAGATGAGATGCGAGCTAAAGTAGAGTTGTAATCAAATCGAGGGGTTAGCTATTCGGGCATCTGACTGACCGGTGAGGGGTCTCGAGGTCGATGCTTGGGCTAGGGCTCGAGCTATCGAGGATAACTGGGGAAGGGCTAACAGTTAGAATATAATCGTTAGACACTATTTATGGCCTATGGAGAGCAACGAATGAAGAACAAGTGTGAAAGAAATAAATGAAAGTGATAATCTCGAGCGAGTAAGTTAGAGAGAAAAGAGAGAGAGTTGTTATTGATCTTGTATAGAATAGTTGGAGCAACAACATCCCCTTACAAAGTAGTAAGGATCCGCTTTATATAGAAGGAAAATCCAACATAGTACAAAATGCATTAATTATAAAGTTATGGAGATGGATCGGCTAGACGCAACACCTTGATATAGGCTTCGGACAGGCAGACTTTGTCAGACTTAACCGCGTGCCTTAGGAATCCCCTATTTTACTCTAGCCTCGATCAATATTCTCTTTAGGTCAGGCCTCGACGAGCCTCGACAGAGGGAACTCTGTCACAGCTTCACGTCCTCGAGGACTCAAGGTGTTCTTCTTAAGTGACTTAATAGAAAGAAATTGGACCCTCTGATTTCGCCGCGTACATCTCTATTCATAGAAATACTAGAAATTTTTATGTTCTTGATTTCCCCATGTGTCGTAATATTATATCATCCTTTCATGGGTTTCAGAAAAATAACTAAGTAGGAAAAAGTTTACTTTATGATATTACTCAAATGCATAATGGTCTTATGATATTCCAAAAGATTTTCTTGACGTACTTTTCATGCATTGCATACATATACATTGACCCATGACCAGACGGAATTATATACGCGTATATATATATATATATATTATATGTATATGCGATAAGGGAAAAGGTTACGGCATTATATACGCACCACCACCTGATCAGCTGGCATACATTGATGATTTGCCCACAGTGGCGGAGATGATATGATTGGATGCCCTCGGAGGCTTGATGATGTTATGAACGCATATACCCATGGATGGTATGGCATTTATGTGCATATGCATGATATTTTAAATATTAAAGGATTCACAGAGCTATTCAGACTTACATGTCGAGTCTTTTACTCCAGTATTCTTAGAGGCTTGTAGACAGATATCATGTATACGGATTCCTGTATAGCCTTGTCGGCCTATGTTTTGAGTATATAAAGGATCATGCCGGCCTTATAGGCTTGTGCGTCATATGTATAAGTTTGGATTACATGTTGGGCTATCCAATGTCAAGTATTTCCCCATGTTTTATTTTACTTAACTCACGATAGCCTCTCTGACTCATTTACCTAAGATAGTATGATACAAAAGATATGTTACGTTGGTACTCGATAGAGTAAGGTACCGTGGGTCGGTTGCAACCCATCAGTTTGGGTTGCGACACGACCAGGTCATAGTGGGATACTTGACTAGGTTCTGTTTCAGCTACTTCAAAGCTAATGAGCTTCCTTCATTCAAACCTTGAGTTAAGGCCTACACTGGCCAGTCATCGGAGACTGGTGGTAATTCTGTTCATTCCATTTGGAAGCGAGACACGAACTCTCGCAACATCTCATTCTCCCTTTACTTGATCTTGAAGTCGTCAGATTTCCTTGTGGCCACTTTGATGATACCGACATGTGACTTTATGAAAGAATCTGCCACCATGGCAAATGAGTCTATGGAGTTAGGAGCTAGGTTATGATACCATATCATGGCCCCTTTCGAGAGTTTTTTCCGAACTTTTTTCAGTAAGACGGACTCGATCTCATTGTCCTTTAGGTTGTTGCCCTTCACTGCACAAGTGTAAGCGGTAACGTGATCATTGGGGTCTGAGGTTCCGTTGTACTTCGAAAGCTCGTACATTCTAAACTTCTTTGGAATGGGTTTTGGGGCCGCTTCCTGTGGGAACGACTTTTGCACGAACTTCTTCGAGTCTACCCCTTTTAGAATCGGGGTGCGCCCAAAATTTGATCGACCCTGGTATTGTAGGTCTCTACCTTCTTGTTCTTGGCTTCTATCTTCTTCTTGCCCGACTCGATCCTCTTTATGAGGTCCTCGAGCATCTTTACGATGGCGGGGTCGGTTGCCGACCCGTTGTTGCTCGATATCTCTAGTACCTGCTCAGCCGTTGGGGTCGTGCCTGGTGCTACCGTGCTGAGAGTTTTCTGGTGACTTTGCAGCTGAGCAATATCTAGTTGTTGTGCCTGTAACATTTCAAAAATAACGTGAAGGCTAACCTCCTGTTCTTCCCTAGTTGTGGTTTTCTAAGCTTCTTGCTGGTCTCCTCGGTGCACGCTCCTGTTAGTGTGGGAGCTTATGTCAACATGTTGGGTGTCACGAGAGATCGCGTCCATGGGAATTGGTCCTGGTGCGTTCTCAAGGTTTTGTGGCGGTACACCAACACCTTGAACATCCACACCATTTTCTCCGTGGTTCTCATGATTGTTATTCATTGAGTCAGACATTTTGACCTGAAATCAAAGATCTTGGGCAAGAAAAAGTGTGAAAGATAACTTGCGTTGTGTAGTAAAACCAGCAAGAAAATATTCACTATTATTTTTAGCCCCACGGTGAGCGTCAAACCATTTACCGTGAAAATGGTTATAACAATTAAATTTGATTATGAGGTTCTAATAATACGTGATCAATTTTTATGCTAGTTGTTAAGTAGTTGATGCTATGTGAAAGACGTAGAAACGAGATAAGAGCTTAAGAGTAAGATGATGAGCGAACCGAATGGTTAATAATTGAGGCCTCGGGCTTGCCTATTCTAAGGCCTCAGTGTCCAGTCTGATACTCGGCTGGGAACTATCAAGGGGTGACTAACAGCTACAATAAATCAATGACGGCTCTCTATGGCCAATAATAAGCATTAAATAAAGAACAATAAATGGAGCACAATGAATATAAGTAATAAATGCAGTAATGAAATCAAGAGAGTATGTTAGAGAGCAGAGAGAATGTTCTTATGTATTTAGTACTGAAAAACATATCACTACATAATGACAAGGATATCCTTTATATAAGAGGGGGAATCCCAACATAGCACAAATGCAATAATTACAAAGATATGAGGCCGGTAATGCCTTGATTCGCTTTTCTGACTAGTCCACTAGACTTGGCCAGCTATATACACGTGCCTTGGGAACTTCAACTTGATCCGCTGAGACCACTAAGTTACAATGCCTCGAGGCCGGTAGTTACTTACACTACCTTGAAGTCGATCACCGAGAACCCTCGGAGTTAACCATTAAAAACCCTTGGAATGCCTTGATGATTGTAAAATCGAACCACCGATTTCTACCGCATACACACTTGTTATGCAATGCCAAACACTTAAATATATTTTTAGAGAATATTTATACCTAAATGCGGAAATGTAAACTAACCTAGAAAGCAAGTAAAATGATCAATGGCTACAAGTATGGATGCATCGGGAATTACACTCAAGTAACGATCCAATGTATTTCACGATTTTAGAAATATGAGCGAGTTTATGTTAATTACCCACGGGTAATAGTTCTATATTAGCCTCTTCCAAAGACTAATAAGACTTCCTAATTGAATTAACCCTAAAATAATTAAGAGATTAAGCACACCGTATTATGGTTACAAGTAGTTCAATCCTGTCCCTAGGTAGAATCTATAAAATGAGGGTTAAAGCCTCAAATTTTTGTTAATTAATCTTTTCCAAACCCAAATAATCTTTCCCAAAATTAATTTGGATTTAATGGGCGAGTTCAAGGGTAAGCTAATACCTTCAGAAATATTGAAGAACAAGAATAATTAAAGTAACAATAACTCATATCATAAAGGATAAAAATCAGTCAACACATAAGCACAATATGGTATTTAATCCACACTTTAAATATGACTATTTTCATAAACAAGATTCAAGTGTTGAATACAATACTACACACTTAGATATTCAATACGAAGCAAGGAAATGAAGCAATGAGTACAAAGTAGTAAGAAATTCTTAACCACAATGTTCAAATCTTCAAAACCCAAGTGTCAGTACATAAACCCTAACTTCCAACCTTGTTCTCTCTAGTCCTAAGACTATAAATAAACCAAAAGATATCTTCCAAATGAGTTGGTTTGTGTATTAAATGGTTTGGGGTCAAAGTTTTGAATTTCCAGAACTGCCTAGTTTTTCCGCCCATTTTCTTTTACGCGTTCGCGAATATACCTTCGCGTTCGCGAAGGTTTGTTTTCCTTGAACTTCTCGTTTGATCATTCGCGTTCGACAAGGTTTGAGTTCTGATGCTTCGCGTTCGCGGTAGGTACATCGCGTTCGCGAAGATCTGGCTTCCTATTTCTTCGCGTTCGCAAAGACTAGATCATTGGGCAGGTTCTCATTGTCCATTTTAGCTTCTTTTTGACTTGTTTTTACTAGGTTTCTTCACCATTACTTCTAATTAACATACAACCTGTAAAATAGAAGTAAATGACATCAAGGTTTTATCACTCAAACATAGAAAAAATATAGGATTAAAGACAAGATAAGTTGCTAAAATACCAACTTATCAAACCCCCAAACTTAAACTATTGCTTGTCTTCAAGCGATGAAAGCGACAAAATCTCGTCCCAAGTATTTAACTCAATAGTGCATCCATATCATACCAAGCCAAAAAGGTCTACTATAAGCACCAACACATGACTTCGATTGGTACCAACAATTAATCCAAAGCATATGAATTTCCAAACACTTCTCATGAACTTCATTACATTTCAAGTGCTCAAACACTATGCAAATCAAAGTAGCAATCAAGTCATGACAATAAAACATCACAATTTGCCTCTTTATCACAGTTAACTCTCTTTGGTCATTCCTTCGAATTGAAAATGCGATTAAATTCGCAACTCAATCTCATGTTCCCTCACATTTAAGAGACAATCCCACACTCATAAATCTTAATTCAAAACAATAATGGGATATGAAAAGGAAAGAATTAACTCTCTTTCACAAAGATGTTCAGATGCATACAAGTAGTACCATAGGCTTGCCCTTCATGTATTTCTCCACTAATGTAGACAACTTGGTTCAAAATCAATTAGGACTTAAAGGGTTTTAGTTTAGGCTTTTGGTTAAGGTAGGAACAATTCTGGTTAGAGTGACTCAAAACCTCCCCAAGCACTACAAAATTTACAATCAAACCACTTCCTTCAAAAACATTTTCCATCATTTCATCACTTTTTATTTCACACCTAATCTTCCTTTATTCACAAATTCTTATTATTTTTTTATTTTTTCTTCCTTCCTTTTCAAAATTATGGAAGTTTTCACTTTTTTTTATTTTTATTATTACCTTCCACCCTTTAAGCAACTTTGTTTACCTTGAAAATGATAATTACAATTAGATTTGATTTTGTGGTTCTAAAAATACGTGATCTTTTTTTATGCTAGTTGTTAGGCAATAAATTCTAAGTTAAAGATTAAATAATAAGGTAAGAGCTTGTAGAGAGTGTAATAATCGAACCGAATGGCTGGAAATCGGGGCCTCGAGCTTGCATATACGGGGCCTCGAGGTCGAGTCGGGTGCCCGACTAAGGGTAGTCGATGGAGGATTAACAATTATGATAAATTTGAAGGCGGCTCTTTATGACCAATAAATGAAGAACAATAAATAGAATACAATAAATATAAACAATCAATATAAGCAGTGAAATCAAGAGAATATGTTAAGTTAGGGAGCAGAGATAATGTTCTTGTATATTCAATATTGTGTATCATATGATGTAGGTCTTGCAAAATAACAAGGATCCCCTTTATATATGAGAGGGAATCCCAACATAGTACAAATACATTTATTACAGATATATGGGGCAGGTACAACCATTAAATGCCATGATAAGTGTTTGAACTAGCCTAATAGACTTTGTCAGCTCTAGTCACGTGCCATGGGAACTTCCTATTTCTCTATCATAGTTGTCGATCCACATTTCCCCAGAGTCGGGCGTTTATAAACTCTACTAGGTTGTTCCTCGAGCCCTAGGAAGCGTGCCTACGAAGCACCATGATGACCACAAAATCAGCCTCTCCAATTTTACCGTATACAGATAGTCCCTGCATTTGCTAGAATAAAATTATAGGAAACGGTTTTGAACTCCTACTTCTTAGGCACTACCATCATGACGTTAGATTATCAGATCATTAAATAACCTACATCAAAAAGCTGCACAAGGGTCGTTGTCAACACGATTATTGAGAAGCACACGAACTGCTATTGGTTCATTCTTTCCGCTGCCCATATGGCTTCTATAAATACCTCAATCGTTTAATGATTCACAATTTTACAACATCTTCAAACTTTCAGAGCCAAGGTCATCCCCTTTCACATTCTTCCTTCTTCCGTTCTTGGTTCCTCACTTACTTTCTCAGAAAGGCCTTTCCACCACCATGGCTAGAACCTCTAAAATAGTGCCTCAAAAAGAGGATGCTACCTCTTCGTCTCAAACACTAGAGGGCAAACCCAATGTAGCACCCACTGTTGAACAGTTTACCCCTACCGATTTCGATACTGTGAGCGATTTTTCTATCGAGAGGCCCTCATCTATGCCGTGACGATGCGAACACGTATCCCAGTATATTAGCATCATGACTAATATACAAAAAGTGAGGGACGACTGTCGATGGGAGAGGACAGTGCAGGATGAGATTCCCAGTTCTAATGATAGCATAATAGATCACAAGGCTGGCTTTCTTCATGTATATACATACCCATTCACTTTGGATCTCGTCTATTCTTCAGATCCTTATTTCGCAGTGATAGATCTGGTTATTCTTGACTTCAGTCATAAGTATCAAGTAACGCTTGGCCAAATTTATCCATCTTTCTCGTCTATAGTCTATATGCTCCAATATTTCTCCAACAAGGTCGTGGTATGACTTTCACCCTTGACCACTTGATTAAACTATATAGCCATCGTCTCTTTCAAGGTCTGATAAAGCTTCACCCTCGATCCACGAATACTTTTTTTCTCGAGCATTGATGAGAACAAGGATCGAGGGTGTATGAGCAGGTTTGTCCAAGTGAGGACCTCAGACATCATCCAGGCCAAAAGGATGCCATTCCCGGAGAAATGGAATATATAGCATCAGTGCCTCTCCCTCGAACATGCTTTACTGTCTTCTTACCTTCTGTCACGCCCCAAACCTAGGGAGGCGTGGCTGGCACCCGGTGCCGTAGTGGCCCGAGTGAACCACTCTATAACTCATTCGTTCCTTATGTAACTATTATGGGCCAACATGGCCACAACTCATAATGTACAATTGTAAGTGGGCAACACTGTATCACTGAATCATTTTGTTAAAAACATGAATACATATGGGCCATCAAGGTCTCTGGCATACTGTACAAAATGAACCTCTGTCTATAAAGACTCTAAGATTATTTGACATAAAATGGGACAGGGTACCGACCTACCCATAAGTCTGTAGAAAATTTCTGACACGATGACTCATTGACTCGGCTGCACTCCGAGTGAGGTGGAGTCTTACCGATCCTTCACTGAAGCCAATCTCGTCTAATATGAAAGCTCGTCAAACTAACAATCTATGCCTGCAGGCATGAAGGCAGTGTACCCAACAAAAGGATGTCAGTACGAATAATGTACTTAATATGTAAGGCATGTAAATCAGTATATAAAGGACATGGAAGAAACATGGAGTAAATGACTCAACTTGTAAGCCTGGATAGCTCTATAAATCAAAATCATGAAATATCTTTAATGTCATGCATATGTATATAATTGTCATGTAATGCATAGGTTTGTACGTAGATAACATCATCAAGCTTCTGAGGGCATACCATCATATCATCTCGGCCACTGTGGGCATACCATCATATCATCTCGGCCACTGTGGGCAAATCATCAACGTATACCAGCTGATCAGGTGGTGGTGCGTATATAACGCCATAACCTTACCTATATCTCATATATATATATACGTGTATATAATGCCATAACATCATCACGCCTCTGAGGGTATCCCATCATATCGTCTCGGCCATTGTGGGCAAATCATCAATGTATACCAGTTGATCAGCTGGTGGTGCGTATATAACGCCATAACCTTTCTCATATACTAGATACATATATATACGCGTATATAACACCATCTGATCATGGGTCAATGTGCATGTATAAATGCATGAAATACATTAATAAAATCTCTCGGTACGTCATAAGACCATTATGCCTCTGGTTAATATCATGAAATAAATTTGTCAACTTACGTATTTTTGAGACCCATTAACAGATAATAGAATAATATGACATATGAGAAATCAAGCACATAGGCAACCCTAGTACTTCTAAGAATAGAATCATTTGTGGAGCTTACGTGCTTGCTCGTTTCGTTGTATCATAGGGATCATGCCAAAAGGAAAGAAGGGATAATCTTAACATACCTGAGTCGATTCTCTTGAAAATCAATCTAAGTCATTATAAGTCTATTAAAATGCACAACCAGACAGAAACCGGGATTACTCTGCTGCTGTATGTCTAGCTATCTTAACCCGTAAGTACTGCACAACTTTGTCCATTGGAGTACGTTTGTTTTTCATCAGTCCAAATCGTGGCTTACCTCAATCCCTTATCTCTCATTCGAGTTTCTATTTCTTTTATTTCCTACCCTGCATACTTCCCGTCAAAACAAAATACAATTAACTTACTAGCAAGTGGAATGTCACAGATTCCCTGAACCCTGCAAATACTAATTTTACCTCGGATCCTAGTTCCAAAATCAGAAGGACGGTAGAAAAACAATAGCACCCCTTTTTCTTGATGTTTTTTTTTTGTGAATGTAAATTCAATATTCACATATTTGAAAATTTTAAATTTTACACATCTATCTTTAGTGGATATGTTTTCTCCACGAGATTAACTGTAATAGTGATAAACATCTTCTAGCAGCAACAGATTCCATTAGCATAGTACTCTCACAAGAAATCGTGCAATGTCTCCATCTAAGGAATCACCACTTGAAAAGTTAATAGCTAGACCAATTACTTCATACATGTCTCGTCACTATTTCCTTAGCCATCTTTACTTTAGTCTTTTCCTATTTCACCAAGTTCACTCTGATCAAGAACCCTAATTTAGGGCAGTCTTTTGTCAAAGTCTAATTTTAAAGCATTAATTCATTCCAAAGAAAAAGCTCCAGGTTATAACAAAAACTCTATGGGATGGTTAGGTTGGAAGACGATTTATACGATATAAATTATGCCGGTATAAGTTATAATGGGATAAGTTATGTTGGGATTAATTATGCCTGGATTGTTGTTTATTCATTGTTTGGTATGTTGTATTAAGAATGACAATTGTATAATTTCTAAGAAGAAGGTATAAGTTATACCGGTGCTAATTACCCCACCTTCTATAAGGTATAAGTTATCCCGGTGTTAAAATTAACACCGGGATAACTTATACCTAGTTTGCTAACCAAACAGAGTATTAAAGTGATATGAAATTTTTATACCACCCTTATACCTTCTTATACCTCATACCAAACGACCCCTATAAGAATCAAAAGTTTGAAACAACAAACTACAGTCATAATATTTGATTCTCCTTATAATTTTTAAAGCACTAATCCATTCCACACGAAGAGTTCCACATACAAGAATAACTCTATAAGGATCAGAAGTGTATATACGAATGCAAATGGCAGAGAAAATATTTTCTGACGAAATATATATATTTGCTTCTCCTTAAATATTAAAATTATCCACAGCTTGAATTTATCACTATAGCTCAAAGCCGCAAATAGTTCGACTTTTGATCCTTAGGTATAATCCTAAATAAAATGTAGTCTTCAACTTCGAAGAAGAAGAAAACAATATAGAACTAATTACAATTTTGGAGAAGTTTATCGATCGAATTTTATTACCTTTTGCAGCAGCACAACAACTTAAAACTAATACCTTTCCAAATATTTATGATGAAGAATATGGAATATTATCTTCTTCGACTCCTTTTTTCTAAATAGATTCGTGGTTCAATACAATGTATCTAATATTCAATGCTTGCAACATAATGTCTAACCACTCCTTGAAAGGGAATAGAGAAAAGAGCTCATCAAACTGCCACCTTTTCAAAATGACTTAAGAGTCATCAATTATACCATATATTGTTGCCATGTTATTGTTCAAGATTTCTCCAAAATATTTTAGATAGTTATCAATTACCCGTATAATTAAAAATTATCTCAAATTACTTAAAATTTTACACATTTTTATTACACTTTATACGTCGTACTATTACGGTCATGTGGTACCATGTAAAATAAATTCATACCCTATTATTTCATTAAAACATCCATGTAAAAATACATATAATTTCTCAACTTTTAATTTTCCTAATCTCATATAAAGAGAAACTTTTCGCACGCTTAATTCTTAAAATGGTAAAAATATAACCTTTTTTGCTTGTGCGAAAATAATTTATATCTTTACAATAAAGAAAAGCTCATAAACTTTCTTATATTATGAGTATAATTTACCATATCCGAAAAATAGTAATAATGGTAGCTATCCAAAATTATACTTATAAAAATTTTACTAAAATACTTCACTTAAAAGAAAATATCACACTAACATAATATCTGACGGTCCCCTTTAGAACATTCGTCCTCGAATGTTAACTCTTAGAGGTTTTTAAAATTTTCACTACGGTCTCCTCTATGACTAAACTAAAACCGAAACTATATTCGAAGTCTCGAGTATTAACAAACTTTTGTACTAGAGTATTTCGTATCTTCTTCACTTTTACCTCACTTACCTTTCAATCTCGCATAGTATCTTCTGTTTTTTTCATAACCTCCCTTCAAAATAAGTAGAAATTACATCTACGCCTTAGAGCTCTATTGTGATTGCACCTCTAGTGCATACAAAATTTGGTGGAATCTCTATATTGACATCTTACGACTCAGCTCTATAGCACGATCTGGAAATAAAAGAAAGATAACATTTTTTAAATGCCTTATAGCCTCCCAATTATAAATGTGGCGCGCAACACACCCATAAGTGAGAATCTAGTAGGCACGGCTTTGTAGACTCCATAGGAGACGAACTGCGCTGATACACTTTGTCACACCCCAAACCTGGGGAGGCGTGGCTGGCACCCGGTGCCGTAGTGGCCCAAGCGAACCACTCTGTAACTCATTCGTTTCTTATGTAACTATCATGGGACAACATGGCTACAACTCTTAACGTGCAATTGTAAGTGCGCAACACTGTATCACTGAATCATTTTTCTTAAAACATGAATACATATGAGCCGTCAAGACCTCTGGCATATTGTACAAAATGAACATCTATCTACAAAGCCTCTAATATTAATTGACATAAAATGGGACAGGATACCGGTCTTTCATAAGTCTGTAGAAAACTTCTGACACGATGACTCATAGACTCGGCTGCACTCTGAGTGAGGTGGAGTCTTACCGATCCTTCACTGAAGCCAATCTCGTCTAATATGAAACCTCGTCAAACTAACTATCTATACCAGCAGGCATGAATGCAACGTCCCTAACAAAAGGATGCCAGTATGAATAATGTACTGAGTATTTAAGGCATGTAAATCAGTATATAAAGGACATAGAAGAAACATGGAGTAAATGACTCAACTTGTAAGTCTGGATAGCTCTATAAATCAAAATCATGAAATATCTTTAATGTCATGAATATGCATATAATTGTCCTGTAATGCATAGGTCTGTACGTGCATAACATCATCAAGCCTCAAAGGGCATCCCATCATATCATCTCGGCCATTGTGGGCAAATCATCAACGTATACCAGTTGATCAGGTGGTGGTGTGTATATAACACCATAACCATTCTAATATCCCATATACATATATATACATATATATACACGTATATAACACCATAACATCATCACGCCTCTGTGGGCATCCCATCATATTGTCTCGGCCATTGGGGAAAATCATCAACGTATACAAACTGATCAGCTGGTGGTGCGTACATAACGCCATAACCTTTCCCATATACTATATACATATATATACGCGTATTGTTTAACCTGATAATGGTAATAACAATTAAATTTGTAAATGGGATTCTAAAAATACGTGATCTATTCTCGAGCTAGTTATAGAGCAGATGATGCTAACAACGTGAAGTATAACGATGAAGTGAAAGCTAAAACAAGGCAGTAATAAAACCGAAGGGGCCTATTGCCTGGATGCAGAACCGGTCGATGGGGACCTCTGGGTCGAGATTCGAGTCGAGCTCGAGCTATCGGTGGCAGCCGAGAATGGGATAACAATTAAGGATATGATTAAGCAAGGCTATTTATGACCTATATTGAGCAATATAATGAATAACAAGTAAGAGAACGATATATATTAAAGTGACCTTGGGCCAGTGAGAACTAGCAATTTAGAAAGAAGAGAGAGAGAAAGGGAGATATTATTGCACTTGTAGAGAAATAGAGCAACATCAACCAGGCTTACAGAGTGATGGGGATCCCATTTATATAGAGGGGTGAATCCTTTATAATACAAAATGTGTTAACCGTGAAGATACAGAGATAGGATGTCTAGATATGACGTCTTGAAAATAAGCCTCGGACAGGACAACCTTGTTAGGTCAAGCTGCCTGTCTTGGGTACTCCCCCTCGCCCGTTGCAACCTGCTGTATTAGTCGGAATGCAATATTCTTCAGATCGTCTCTTGACAAACCCCGAGGATGAGTCTCAACCCCGGCTTCTAGCTTTGAGGGGTATGACCGTGAGACGACCCTATGACGGGGAACTCGGGCCCCCGGATTCACCGTATACAGATAGTCTCCGCGTTTCTTAGAGTGAAGGCGAAATGGTTCTGAACTCCTACTTCCTCCGGTGTCTTTGTGAACGGTTGCGCGCTGTCAAGGTGCGTTATGTGCTCCGTTCCTATGGATTTCAGTATTGACTGCGGCGGTTAGCCTCCTTCAATGTACCCACGATGCTTTTATAATACTTGCCTCATCCCCTTCGGACCCCATTTTGTATTCAGAACCTCTTAGTGAAGTTTGTTTCCCCTTGTTCATTGCTTTTCTTTAGGAACGCAACCCCCCTTTTCTTCTTCTCTCATATTTTCTCAAGGATGGCGAATACTTCCACTGCTGCTTCCCAGGAGGTTGCGTGCTTGTCTTCTTAATTTTTCTCCCAGTACCCTTTGCGATGTCCTCCGATTTAAGGGTCGAGAAACCCTCCTCGAAGTCGGGACGCCGCAAACCTGTAACTCGATATATCAGTTCTATAACAGATGTCAGGATAGTGAGGGCCGATTGTTGCTGGGGGGATACCATGCTCGTGGAGATTCCTGCTCGGGATTAAGATATTACGGCTCACAGGGGCTGTTTTCTGAGCTCGTACACCTACCCATTTACTTTGGGACCGGTGGGGCCGTCCTTGCCCTCGATCGACCCTGTGATTCTCGACTTTTGCCGAAGCTACTAGGTGACTCTGGGTCAATATCATCCTTCATTCTGGTGTGTGGTTTATATGATCAGGCATTACTCGACCATGATAGAGGGAATGCCCTTCACTATAAATCATTTGGTCCAGATGTACAACACTCGTCTGCTTCACGGGGTCTTAATCAAGCTTCGTTGTCGAGCCCTGAGATACCTTTTCGCCTGTAAACAGGAATTCGGGGATGACGGGTGGTTAAGTCGGTTCGTCCGAGTGAGGACGTCTGATCTGATCCCAGTGGAAGGGATGTCATTCCCTGAGAAGTGGAACGTCGGTGTCGGTGTAATTCCTCTGTTTCCTTTTGGTGATTTCTCTTTATGTATCTAACTCCGTTTTTCTCGGCTTTTCAGTAGTAGCGGCCTATCCTGGCGCGGTGTCGGATCTTCAGGGTTGAGTTGGCCATTTATACTCGGTCTGACCGTATACTGATCGCACGTGGTGGGATTTATCCCGAGCCCCGTGGGAAGTAAAAGACCATGTTAAGCCCTAAGCCTTGATGCATCCGCGTATTTTAGCGCAGCATGCTGCTAGCGGCTCTTTCCTTTTTGTGCATTTGACCCCTACATCTATGTAGGTTTAGGAGGAATCCTACTGATAAGGGAGGTACCGTCCGCTAGAGGGGACATTCTGGTGCTTGACGAGGAGAAGAAAAAACAAAGGGACGTATCGGCTGAGCCACCGAAGCCCAAGAGGACCAAAGTGGAGGATTCTAGGGCTGACTCATCAGTTCTGACCTCCGAGGCACCGAGAAATCCTAGTGCTGAAGGTGAGGGAGAAAGCAGCTTCCTGATACCCCCGGAAGAGCATTTGGGATCGATTGCTCCTCAGGCCAAAGGGATGAATGCTTCCGGGCAGGAGTCTGATGCTGGCACGACCCGTCTTTATTGTGGTAAGGCAATGGATGGGTTATCGAGTAGCGCCCTTGACTTGGTAGTTAGCCGGAGTCCTCCTCGAGCTGGGACGTCCTTGGCAGGCAGTCGGGAGAGGCCTCGATCAGGGACTTGGGATGAATGGGAGGAGGACATTCTAGCCGACCCTGTTGGCCCATCGGTTATTGTTGATTCTTCAAAGGGGGAGATCCTTCCATATTTCGGAATGCAAGATGAGCCTTGAAAGGACCCTTCCGTGGAAATAGTATTGATAAAAGGTGGAGACCTGCTTGGGAGGCTGGCGATCATTCCTGAGGGTAGTTCCGAGATCAACGCCTTATTTATCTTTGGCGAGATGGGAGGCTCTGGGAGCGGGTAACTCCATCTAGCCTCATTTTTTGCTTCGGGCTGCTCAGACCCTTATTCTCTTAACTTTTTTGTGCGATTTTAGGCTGAAACGCTTTTTAATTAGGCCCTCACCCCGTACCAGGACGAGGTGAGCCGTCGCGAACGTGAGAAAGCCTTTTTCAAAGAACAAGTTATGCATCCCCTATTTCTACTATCATTTGAGTTTTTGTGGAAATCTATTGCTTTTAACCCCTTGGACCCTGATTTATGTAGTTCGGGAAGGAGAATGCCTTGCTGAGGGGCCCGATGCCTGGTAGCAGGGCCGATCGATAGGGACCTCGGGGTCAATGTTCGGGTCGAGCTCAAGCTATCAGGGACAGTAGGGGATGGGATAACAGTTAAAGGTATAATTAAGCAAGGCTCTTTGTGGCCAATACTACAGCGTACGACGAAGAACAAGTAAGAACGTGATGCATATCGAGGTGGCATCGGGCCAATGAGAACGAATGGGTTAGAAAGAAAAGAGAGAGAGATATTATTGCACTTGTGGAGAAATGAAGCAACATCAGTCCCTTACAAGGTAGGGTGAGTCACCTTTATATAGGAGGGGAGACTTGGTTACAAGTATGTGGATATCAATTGCAAAGTATGGAGATGGGATGGCTTGACGTGATACCTCAACATAGGCTCTGGATAGGCAGGCCCTGTCAAACTTAGTCGTGTGCCTTGGGAGCTTCGGTCTCTATTTCCTCTAATTCGGGCCTTATTGAGCCCTGAGGTAGGGAACTCGGTCGTGGCCTCTCGTCCTCGGGGTCCCGGGTCATGATTCCGGAACGACTCGACAGCGAGAAATCAAGTCTTCTGAGTTTTCCGCGTATAGATAGTCTTTGTGTTTCCCATAATGAAGTGATGGGAAATGATTCTAACACCCGACTCCTCGAGCTTCCTTGGTGATGCCATATCGATGATGCGACTCCTGGCATGAGCCTTGTGGCAACCAGACATCCACAAGCTTGTGTTTTTTCGACCTCATTCATTGTACTCCTAATTCTCGCTTCCCAAGGTGAAGGTATCGTTGCCAGTTCTGTTTTCCATGGATGCATTAACTGTGCCCGTCGGTTAGTCTTCCAAAGCGTAGATGACCGTGTCATAACCCCCTATAAATGGGGGTGCCTTGGTTTTGTTTTTCCTATCCAGTGCCTCCGTTGGTTTGCTTGCCAATTTCTTCTTATCATCTTCTTTCACCCTTGAACATCATGCTAGGGGCTCATGACCTTAAGGCCGTTTGGATGAGTTTCCTTAGACTGTGTTGTGGCCTTCTGTCGGGGCTTCCCTTCATCGAGCATAACCATTCTTTCTCGCTACTGCTTTGGCCGTTAATATGTTCATTGTGGCTACTGCTGTTGGCATATGGTGATGATGGACGGGGAGTCGATTTCCCCCTCATGTAGACAACTGTTCGGATTATGCACCGCTGCTCAAAAGGGGGCTCGGACTATAAACCACTTCTCACCTTCATACCCCAGCTCGACGTGGTGCTCTGCTCCGAGTTGGGGGCTTGCACGGCTAGACGTTCCAAGAAGGGTACTCTAAGTGGCCATGCAAGTGGGACTGAGGATTGTCCAGTCCGCTGTCTCTCCGAGGTTCCCTTGGCCAAAGAGGGTCCCCGGGCTTCGGAGAGCTATTGTATTTTTTCATCCTTCCCTACCACTCACCTTGCCCCTTGGGGATATCAGTGTGGAAGGTTGGGATAAAACTTTTGAGGATGCGCGTCCGGAGGCACCTGTTTCAGACCTTCAAAGGTGGGCCAGTCTTCGGGCTTTCACCTTGCGTGTGCATCTACTCGTCTCTTCCTTTAGGAGTAGATATCCTCCATAGGCTTTTGTAATTGTATGTAATGACCCCTCGAGGGATGCTTGTACACAAAATTTTATGAATAAGAATATACTTTACTGACTTCTGTTTTCCTCACTTTTGTATGCTTTCATACCCTTCGAGGCCCTTTGAATGCCTTCTTTTATTTGTTGACTGTTGATATCTGACTTGCGCACAGGCGCTCCTTTCGATCTTCTGATAATATTCACAGCTCTCTTTCGAACCTGTAGTCATACTTCGGACCAATCCTGGATTGATCTAATAGGTCTGGGCTACCGAGGCCTTCCAATTTGCATGGAGATCCTTCGAGAACGTTATCCTGAATGAAGATTAGCCTCGAGTGCCCGGTGCTTCCTTTTGATCCTGATGTAGATAGCTCCTTTAAAGCATATAGGATAGACTTCTACTGAGGAGTTTCTTGTACGCAGGTGCTGCCTCGGACCTTCGTGGAGCTTTTCGTGATCGAAGCTTCCCGTGCTTATTCCTCTCTTTTAGAAAGGGCAAATCATGAGACTAGGTACCCGCCTCGCGTCGAGTGATGGCGTTGAAATCTTCCCTAAGTCCATCTTCTTTGGGTCGGGGATCCCTGAGATAGAATGTTATATCAGGTTTAGATATAGTATAAATGACTCCTAGAATCTTGACTTCTCATTGAAGGATGCTTCCTGGATATGGTGCCGACCCGCTGATCCGTATCAAGGCTGTTGGCTTCCTGGGGCTCTCCTCGGGTAGGCGAGTCATCGCTGCTCCTCGCATATATATGGGGCGGCTTCGGCTTCTTCGCATAACCTTGCTATTTTGTATAGCTACCCTTCCGCTTTGGCATAGGGTTCCCCATTTCTTCAGGTGAAAAAAAACATTGGCGCACGTTCCTACTTTGATCTGTTAGCTTTACCACAATCATGGTGAGCACTTCGGGGCTGGCCCGTCAGGAAGTAGGGAGTGTTTCTCCCGACGCCCAGGATCTGTTGGGGTTCATTCCGAAGACCATTTCTTCGATAAATGAGGAATATATGGATATGGTAAGGAGATACTGTAGGTGGAGTGAGGGGATAACACTGCAGGTGCTTTCCCCAGATGAGAGTATTACGAACTCCACTGATGAATTCTTGATTTTTGCCTAATGTATCGGATTACTCTGGCACAGATACATCTATCATTTTTGTGAGTGGTGTTGATGATGAGGTTCTTTGCGGAGAAGGCTGAGCTCGAGTTCATGATTGATCACCTCGTTAAGCTATACTGACCCTTTAATCATCGAGGACTGCTAACTCTGAGGTGTCGTTCGTCCACTCCTTTTGTTGTTGAAGACGAATAAGATGTGTATTGATAGTGGGCCAGCTGGTTTATCCGGGTTCGGACGGCTGGCATTATCCCTGTGGGGCTTTTGCCATTTCCCGAAAGGTAGAATCATGCACGTGAGTGGGGCGTCTGGCGGGTTTTATGATTTTACCTTATAGCAAAAATCAGTTGAGTAATAATGTTGTCTCCCATGTTGCAGCAACTTTGTGGATGCCAAGCGAAGTTCCTGACCTGCCCGGCTGGGTCCGGAGGCTTGTGACCCATTCGACCTTCGACGAGCGTAGATAGCGAGCTGTATTTCGCACCAAATGGGGAGTGAAATACCAAGGTTTGTGTGTATGTTGCCTTTGCCTTGGCCTTCGTATATTTGAGGTAACATTTTCCCATTTTATTTGTACTAGATTCACCATTTACAGACATCGGGCGGTTCCTTGGGGTGAGGCAGTGTTCTTCCAAAGAGCGGAAGGAGTCGTCGGCCTCCGAGCCGAGGGGTGATGGCGGTAAGGAGGATCGACACCCATGGTGTGATTGAGCTTTTAGTGGCGCCGGGCGGTCCCGGATCTTTGAGGAGAGGCCATCATCTAAGCTCGATGTTCCCAGAGTGTCAAATTCTTGGGCGGCGGTTCCCGAGGTTGGTTCTCCTGGGGCCGGAAAGGCAGGATCGATAGGAGTGTGTTCTGACTTAGAGTAAGTCCGGAGGCTTCTCTTCGAGGTGAGTTTAGGCGTGTTTTTCCTGCATGTTGCGCCCTCCTCCCTTTATTGAGTTTTCCTTGTGTTGTCCTATGATGGGCTTATATCTGAGCTGCTCCGTCAAGGGGCCAGGCTCCAGAAAATTCTGAATGAGGGTGAGTCCCTCAGGATCCTTAGTGAGGAAAAGGAGGCTGAGTTGGTGTATTGGCGATATGAGGCATATCGGAGCTCAAACTATGAGAGCTATTTGATAGAGCAGGTAACTTCTTATATGGCGTGCTTCGCTCCTTTCTAACCTTAGGGCTAACTCCTTTTGTTATGTCAGCTGAACAAAAAGGTAGAGGCCTTGGAGTACCTCGAAGGCGACATAAGCCATGTCAGAGTTGCGTGTGGAGAGCTAAGGGCTAAAGTATAGGCTCGAGCTTTGGACGAGGTGAGGGCCTCGGCCAAGGTCCCTGCCATCGAGGTCCAACTCCGCTTGACTCGTGATAACACCAAAGTTCAAGCGAACATGATTGGGAGACTCGAATTTGATCTCTCAAAGGTAAGAGCTGAGATAATTGATGTCCGGGCTAAAGCGGTGCTAAGCCGGACCAAGGCTGATCAGGAAATGGTGATTCGTATAAAGGATGTTGTTGATGCCCAAGCTGAGCTGAAGTGAGCCATCGACCGGGAGAAGAGGATCGAGGAGTACGTTCGAAGCAGATCCCCGATAGAGGTACTCGAGGAGGTCGGTGCACGAGGCTTCGTTCTCGAGCAGATCCCGGAGAGAGGTACTTGTTTGGTGGGATCCCCGTAGGTCCGGAACTGGTTTGATAGGACCGGGGGCTCTTACATGTGATCCTTGGCGCGAGCAGGTGCTAGCGCCTTCGTGCTTGGCCCAGCTGTTTAGGCTTAGTCTCTGATTTGGTCTTCGACTCCAGCCTTCTTGCCCTTGAATAATTGTTCTTATTTCTTGCCTTTGGGCTTTTGCCATTTCAACTATTTCGGGACCAGTCTCCGAGTTGCATTGTCACTCGAGCTTCACTTGACCCTCAAGCTTTTTTCTGCCCGCATGGGGGGATAATGATGGCCTTTTGTGCTTCGGGCCGAAGTGATCTTACAAGTGCATGGCCCAGGGGCTTACTGATGGTGGAATTTATGACACACCCTTAGGCATGCTGTAATTTGACTGTTTCGGGTCAAGTCTCCGAGTCGCATTGCGATTCAAGCTGTAATTGACCCTTAAGTTTTTCCTTGCCCGTATAGGCGGACGACGATGGCCTTTTGTGTTGTTTGGTTGTAGCGACCTTATAGGTGAGTGGCCATGAGGCTCGCTGATGGTGGCATTTATCTCACGCCCTTAGGATTATTGTAGTATAGCTATTTGGGATTCAGTCTCCAAGTCGCATTGCGATTCGATCTGTAATCGACCCTTAGGTTCTTTCTTGCCTGCATAGGCGGACGACGATGGCCTTTTGTGTTGTTTGGTCGTAGAGACCTATTAATATGTTGCTCGTAGGCTTGCATAGTTAATTATTTCAGATACAGTCTTCGAATCGGGTTACGATTGGATCTCACTTTAATCCTCAAGTTGTCAATTTTTGGCTGGCGACAATGGCTCTTACACTGTTTTTGCCTGTGGGGCTTTTTGTAGGCTTTGTTTTTCGCTCGTTCTTTTGGAATATTTTTGCCTGATCCATTGTCGGTTCAGGGGAACCTTGATTTCAAGTTATTATCGGCGATGTTCGAGCACCTCGGAAGATTCACAACTCGGAGGTCGAGTAGATCGACACTCTTGCGATTTGGAGCCGACATGGTCGGAGCTCATTTTTGCCTGTTGAGGTAAGCCTATTTTAGCCGGTTCTTTCCGAAGTATATTCGGATTAGTGGCCTACGATTTTAGTGACAGTCGAGCGTCCCCCGAGTTGCTTTTCTTTGGTTGTATGCGCCGTTTTGATCGTAGTCATGTGCGTTTGGCCGTAGCCATTTTTGATCTGGAGTTATAGTTTAGGCATCTACACCAAGGGTATGCCCTTTAGGGATTCTTACAAATGCGACATATAGCCTAAACTTTGGATTCTCATGCATGCTTAGGTCTTAAAGTTTGTCATGCCTGTTGAGGTCTTAAGTTTGTCATGACTATTAAGGTCATACAGTTGGTATAATGTAGAATAGATCTAGTTACGCCGAGGTTGCCCGCTAGGGGTCATACAGTTTTGGGTTCTCCAGCATATGGAGATTAATGGCAGTCTCCGAGTCATTGAGTGTGTTTAAGCTTGAAGACAGCTTCTCATGAGCTCGGAGTTGCCTTTTAGGGGCTTCTTGAGCCTGGAGTTCCGACCCTGGGGTCTTGCGAGTGTTGAATTGCTGATGCTAAGTCTCCATGTTTCTCGGGATGCATTCGGTAGAGAGGCCCTTGCCGCCACTATGTTGAAATCCCCTTTTCTGAAATACGAAATGCTGAAAAGGTATTCTTTATTGCATGGTATGAATATATATTATAAATACACATGGTCTGATTGTTGTGAGCTCGGCCCGCATAGGTATGACTCTTCGGACCATCTGATTTGAAACTTAGTCTGCTATTTTTGATCCTTTCGAGGGGATGGTGTCCTTTAGAGAAGATCATCGCTTGTCGTCTGATTGTAAAAGAAGGCTTGTGATCTTGTCGGATCTTGCTGGCGGGACCCTCTTTGGGGGTATGCTGCTACGCTAATAATCTTGCTGGCAGGACCCTCTTTGGGTCTGAAGTCCGATCGAGGGAAGAGAGCACGGCAGGCCCTGCCAAGGCCTTGGATCTTCGGGTGGAGTTAGAACTTCTGAATGCCCCTGCTGACTGCTTGCATGTAGGTTAGTGAAAAAATAACGGAGGAGTGAAGTAGTTCTTCCTCACCGCGGGATGTGTAGGTAACATTTTGGGGTTCGGTATGTTTCTGATGTTCCGAGGTGCGAGCCTTAATACAGTCATCTATTGTGTTCAACCAGGCTTGGTTGTAGGTGCGGTTCTGCTTACTCGTTGATCCTTCTGAGGGCAGAGGCATTGATGCCGGCGTTGCGTTATGTGGTGAGGAATTTTCTCTCGTCGCATGTTGCCCCTTGCCTCCTTATTTTAATCTCGCCCTTTGCGTGGGATTTTACATTTTCAGCAAAGCGGGGTTGATGCCATCTCCGAACGGTGTGCCAGATGTTGTCTGAATAGGATGCCCGTGCCTTGCGACCTTGGCATTTCAGTCCGAGCTTAGATGAGCTGTATAGAGGGAGCGGTCTTCCTAATTGTTGTGGTGATTGGCGTCCGGAATCCGTCAAAGATTTGAGATGTGGGAGAGACTTGGTTCATCGGTCCGGACCGTTCAATTGATTTTGGTCTGACATTATTGGTGTACTTGATCGAATCTGTTGAACTCATGAACATACATCTTATTGAAAATAGATTAAACAAGGATGAGGGTTACCAATGTGTCAATATGAGACCGAGGCGAGGTCTCTGTGTCCTTTTTGCTTTCCATTTCATGAGTTCTCAGGGGGTGTCACCGCTCCTTCACTGTCGTGGTAATACGTCGTGGCTTGTCTGCTTCATTCTTCCCGGTTGTTTTCCTCCCTTAGGGCTGGATTTGAGTCAGATCGCTCGACGATACTTGGTGGTGATTTTTATTGAGTAGCACGATTATCGTCCTTCTGAGCTGGTGTCCATTTTCAACCCCACGGTCGTGCGCGCTCTGCAATTCTCGTGTCGGGTTGTGGTTCTTTTTAAGGGGTCTTGGTCGAATAGGCCCAAGTCGTTTGGTGTCCCTGCTTTCGCTTATGGTGATCACGATGTTTGGTATAACAATGGTGTAATCGTACTCAACTAGGCGGGGTTCCCCTGCCGGTCATGCCTTGTGGAACCTGGTTCCACTGGAGATTCCTCGAGGGTGTTGTCCTCGGGCTATTTCTCTATTGTTGTGAAGTAGGTTGCATCTTGTGCCATTCTTCTCATACGTGGCACATGGATGGTACCTCCACCTGTTTGGCATTAGTTTCTTTGTCGGGAGTCTGCTTGGATGTATCGAGCCCGAGGGAGTTCTCGGGTGGTTGTCCACGACCCTACTCCGTGGCTGGTGTCGGGTGAAGGTATCCGGCTAGGTCTCAGTTGGTTATCTGATCAGGCTTCGTCTAAAATGTCCTGGAGTCATCGGGCATGCTTCGTTTGAGCTTCGGGTGAAAGCTTGTGCTGCCCAATTATCCGAAGCTCAGGTCGATCTCACTCGTCCTGTCGGGGAACGAGGCGTGACATCCTGAGGTGTTTCATTCTCTCTTTGTTCGGCCTCCGATGTATCGGGCTCTTCCGCTAATTCTTCGATGACATTGGCGTATGCTTCTGCAGAGGAATCTGCTGGTGCAGTGAGTGAGTATGTGAGGTCGGTCGACAGGTTGCGGCGACACACCATGGTTTCTTTTGAGAGTGCTTGTCCGAACTTCTCCAGCGAGACAGGCTCGAACTTATCATCTTGAATGTCGCTACCTTTCTCTGTGCATGCGTAAGCGGTGGTGCGCTCGTCAGGATCCGAGGTCCTGTCCCACCTGGGGGGTTTCGGTGTTTCGGGTTTCTATGAAGTGAGTTTTGGAATCGCTTCCTCAGGAGACGATTTTTGTATGAACTTCCACGAACCTGACTCGATCATTTCGAAGAGATCTCCAAGCATCCTCGATGCGATAGGTTCGGTTACCCATCCGTTGTTGCTCGATCTCTCGAGTACTCGTTCGGCGTAGGGAGATGTTCCCGGCACTACTGCGCTGGGAGTCTCCTGGTGACTTTGCAGTTGTGCGATAGCCAACTGCTGTGCCTGCAAAGTTTCAAAAATAACATAAAGACTAACTTCCTGTTCTTCCCAGGCCGGGGTTTTTTGAGCTTCTTGTTGGTCGATACGATGTATGCTACCATCGATGCACGAGGCTTCATCGACTTGATGTGCGTCCTGCGAATCTGCGTCTACTAGAATCGGTCCGGGCGCAATATCAGCAGTCGGCGGAGGTGCTCCAGCGGCCGGGGCAACCACGCCATTTTCCCCGTGATTTTTGAGGTTGTCGTTCTGAACTCCATTTACCGAGCCAGATATTTTGACCTGAAATCAAAGGATCTTGGACAAAAAAAAGTGCAAAAGATAATGTGTATTTGTGCAATGAAACTAGCAAGAAAATAGTCACTATTATTTTTAGCCCCACGGTGGACGTCAAGATGTTAACCGTGAAAATGGTAACAACAATTAGATTTGTAAATGAGATTCTAAAAATACATGATTTATTCCCGAGCTAGTTGCTAGAATAGTTGATGCTAATAATATTAAGTTTAACGATAAAGTGCGAGCTAAAACAAGTCAGTAATCAAATCGAAGGGCCCGATGCCCGGTCATAGGGCCGATCGATGGGGACCTCGGGGTCCTGGTTCGGGTCAAGCTCGAGCTATCGGGGACAGTCGGGGATGGGATAATAGTTGAAAGTACAATTAAGCAAGGCTCCTTGTGGCTAATACTAAGGCGTACGACAAAGAACGAGTAAGAACGTGATGAATATCGATGTGGCCTCGGGCTAGTTAGAACGAACGAGTTAGAAAGAAAAGAGAGAGAGAGAGAGAGGGAGATATTATTGCACTTATGGATATATGGAGCAACATCAGTTTCTTACAAGGTAGGGTGAGTCCCCTTTATATAGGAGGGGGACTCGGTTACAAGTATGTGGAGATCAATTCCAAAGTATGGAGATGGGATGGCTTGATGTGATGCCTCAACATAGGCTCTGGATAGGCCGGGCCTGTCATACTTAGCCGTGTGCCTTGGGATCTTCCCCGTCTATCCTGGATTTGGTCTCTGTTTCCTCTAAGTCGGGCCTCGTCGAGGCCCGAGGTCGGGAACTCGGTTGTGGCCTTCCGTCCTTGGGGTCCCGACTCATTCTTCCGGAACGACTCGACAGTGAGAAATCAAGTCTTCTAATTTTGTCGCGTACAAGAAGAAATCTCGTGTCTTTGTTTCCCTTATTGGCGAAAGAAATTTGGTCTCGCAGTATAGCTCTGTGGCTCGTTTAGGCTTGTTCGAAAATTGTCACGTGGCTGGTTGACACGGCCTCTGACGTGAATCATCGTGGGGGGTCTCACACTTTTGTCTGGCCGTGTTGAGTCTCCGGGTCGGGTCTATCCCGAGCCTTACTGATTTCCACTTTCCTGCGCGGTCGGGTGATGATGGTTCTTGTCTCTTGCCCTTTGGAACTCGCTATTTTAACTATTTTGGGTCCAGTCTCCGAGTCGCATTGCGACTCGAGCTTTACTTTACACTCAAGCTTTTTCCTGCGTGCATGGGCGGGAATGATGTCCTTCTGTGCTTCGGGTCGAAGTGACCTTATTGGTGCGTGGCCTGAAGGCTCACTCGGCTAGCTGACAGTGGCATTTACGCCGTACCCTTAGGCATGTTGCAGTTTAATTATTTTGGGTTCAGTCTCCGAGTCGCATTGCGATTCGAGCTTTAATTGACCCTCATGTTTTTTCGGACCGGTTATTGCGCCTCTTACACTATTTTGGTCGTTGAGACCTTTTGAATGTGGCTCGGAGGCTTGCATAGTTAACTATTTTAGATCCGGTCTCCGAATCGGGTTACTATTCGAGCTCATTTTAATCCTCAAGCTATCAATTTTTTAGCTGGCGACAATGGCTCTTATGTTGTTTGGTTGTAGAGACCTATTAATATGTGGCCCGGAGGCTTGCTTAGCTGACAACAATGGCTCTTATGTTGTATTTGCTGGTAGGCATTTTTGTAGGCTTTGTTTTCTGCTCGTTAAGGTCTTTCAAAATAGTTTTGCCTGACCCATCATCAGTTCTGGAAGAACCTCGATTTCAAGTGGTTATCGGCGATGTTTGAGCACCTCGAAAGATTCATAGCTCGTAGGTTGAGTAGATCAATGCTCTTGCGATTTGGAGTTGACATGGTGGGAGCTCATTTTTGCCTATTGAGGGAAGCCTGTTTTAACCGGTTCTTTTCGAAGTATATTCGGAGTAGTGACCTATGATATTAACGACAGTTGGGCGTACCCGATTCGCGCTATTTTGGTTGTATCAGCCGTTTTGACTGTAGTCATATGTGTTTGGCCGTAGCCATTTTTTGATCCGGAGCGATAGTTTAGGCATCTACACCGAGGGTATGCCCTTTAGGGATTCATACAAATGCGACATATAGCCTAAACTTTGGGATTTTCATACCTGTTGAGGTCTTACAGTTTGTCATGCATATTAAGGTCTTACAGTTTGTCATGCATATTGAGGTCTTACAGTTTGTCATGCCTATTGAGGTCTTACAGTGTGTCATGCCTATTGAGGTCTTAAAGTTTTTGTTGTATGTAGCATTGGTCTGGTTACATCGAGTCTGCCCGCTAGGGGTTTTACAGTTTTTGTTGTAATGTAGGATTGGTCTGGTTATGCCGAGTCTGCCCGCTAAGGGTCTTTTAGTTTCAGGTTTCCCAGCGTATGGCGATTAGTGACAGTCTCCTAGTTATCGAGATTGTTTAAGCTTGAAGACCGCTTCTCATGAGCTCATAGTTGCCTTGCGGGGGCTTTTTGAGCCCAGAGTTCCGACCCAGGGGTCGTGCGAGTGTTGCATTGCTGATGCTAAGTCTCCGAGTATCTCGGGACGCGTTTGATGGGGAGGAATTCGCTGCGAGCACGTTTAAATTCCCTTTTCTAAAGTATGAAATGTTTAAATATATTCTTTCATTGCTTGGTGTAAACATATATTGTTTCACTATTGTGAGCTCGGCCCGTGCGGGTGCGGCTCCTGTGGCTACTTAGTCTGGTACATTGCCTCCTATTGGAGCCTTGTTCGTCATTTTCTCGAGACCGGGCTGACTGCAAAGGGAGTCCCGTAGGCTCTTTGAATCCTTCTTTAGGGAGTGTGTGGACGTCGCCTCATTAAAAAACTTTTCGGTGAGGAACCAGCTTCGGGATAAAAGCCTGGTCGAAGAAAAAAAATTACAACGTTTGCTCAGGGATTTTTGTAGAGTTTCATAACCGGGTGCCCTAACAGTAATATCATTTGAGCATCGATATATTCCAGTTGCTCGGAAGCTGCTGGCCCTACATGGTGCCAAGCTTATAGGAGCCTTTGCCAACTATCCCAAGGACACGGTACGACCCTTCCCAATTTTGGCCCAGCTTCCCTTCATTAGCGTTCCGGGTGTTGAGAGTAACATTCCTTACGACCAAGTATTCGATTCCGAAGTATCGGAGATTCGTTCTACTGTTGTAGTATATTTTGATTCTCTGCTTCTGGGCAGCCATCCGAACCCGCGAGGCTTCCCGTCTTTCATCGAGCAGCTTGAGGGCCGTTGCCATAGCTTCGTTGTTTGATCCCTCATTAGTGTGCCAGAATCTGGCACTTGGTTCCCCGACCTCCACTAGTATCAATGCTACGGCGCCATATACTAGAAAGAAGGGCGTCTCCCCGGTGCTTGATTTTGGAGTTGTCCGATATGCCCACAACACCGTGGGCAGTATTTCTCTCCATTTTCCCTTGGCGCTCTCCAATTTCTTTTTCAGGTTTTGAATGATGGTATTATTCGTATATTCGGCCTGGCCGTTCGCACACGGGTGGTACGACGTTGAAAGGATCCTTTTGATTTTATTATCCTCAAGGAACTGTGTTACCTTGATCCCGATGAATTGCCTCCCGTTGTCGCATGTTATTTCGAATGGGATCCCAAACTGGCATATGATGTGCTCCCATATAATATTGATGACTTCCTTCTCTCTTATTTTCTCGAAGGCCCGTGTATACACCCATTTTGAGAAATAATCAGTCATAAACAGAATGAATCTAGCTTTACCTGGCACCGTTGGCAAAGGGCCGACGATGTCCATTCCCTATTTCATGAATGACCATGGCAATAAAACGGAGTGTAGTTGTTCACCGAGTTGGTGGATCATGGGAGGTAATATCTGACACTTGTCGCATTTTCAAACGAATTCCTTGGCGTCTTTTTACATGCTATCCCAATAGTTGCCCGCTCTGATCACCTTTCGGACTAGGGAGTCTGCCCCGGAGTGATTTTTGCAGGTGCCCTCGTGGATCTCTCGGAGCACGTAATCTGTGTCTCCCGGTCCCAGGCACAACACCAGGGGGCCGTCGAAAGTTCTCCTATACAGAGCCCCATTTTCATCGTGCGAGAATGGGGTCGCTTTGTTTCGCAGAGCCCTCGATTCTTTTGGATCCACAGGTAACTTCTCGTCCTTCAGATATTTGATGTATTTGTTTCTCTAAGTCCCATGTTAGGCTGGTGGAGTTAATTGTCGCGTGACCTTCCTCGACCACGGACTTGAATAGTTGGACGACAGCTCAGGGGAGTAGGTCTTCCTCTTTAGAAGAAGACCCCAGGTTCGCGAGGGCATCGGCTTCGCTATTTTGCTCCCGGGGTACATGGACTAAGGTCCATTCTTTGAAGCATCGTAACGCGACTTGGATTTTGTCCAAATACCTTTGCATCGTGTCCTCCCAGGCTTCGTAGCTTTCATTGACTTGACTTAGTACGAGGAGCGAATCATATTTTGCCTCGATAATCTCAGCTCCCAAACCCTTGTCCAACTCTAAACCTGCAATCGTAGCCTCATACTCGGCTTCATTATTAGTTAGCTTTGTGGTTTTTATGGATTGACTGATTATGCCGCTGACAGGCGGCTTTAGGATTATACCGAGTCTAGATATAACGTGTTTGGTCGGTATGACCTTTTAGTATAAGCCGTATTTAAGCTCTTATGCTTTGATCTTAGGAGTATTCAGTTAACTATTTTGGGTTCAATCTCCGAGTCGGGTTACGACTCGAGCTCATTGACCCTTAAGTTTTTGAATTTAATACTGGCCCATAGGCTCTTACGCGGTAGGTCGGTATGACGTCTTATAAGGGTTGGTGGCAGTGGCTCTTACACATTAGGTCGGTATGGCCTTTTATTTGGGCTGGCAATAGTGGCTCTTACACATTGGGTCGGTATGACCTCTAATAGGCTTTATTTTTCCCTCGTTAAGGACTGTTTGAAATTGTGCTTGCCAGACTCTTGTCACACCTCCTTTTTCACTACACCCACCGGAAGGGAGTATAAAAGAGTTTTTTCCAACTTAAATTGACAATTGAAACGGAATTATTTTATTAAAAAATCAGAGTCGCCACTTAGGATAATTTATGGTGTCCCAAGTCACAAGTTCAAATCCCGAATCGAGAAAAAGATTGACTCTGCATTACAGTCTGCGAACACAGAAATCCGGGTAAAGAATTCTGTTAATTCGGGAGAAGGTGTTAGGCATTCCTGAGTTCCGTGGTTCTAGCACGGTCGCTCAACTGTTATATTTGGCCTATTTACTTGATTTTAACCCATGTTTTAGCCTATGGTGCAATTTAAACTTTATAACCACTTTTATTCATTTTTAAGGAAGATTGCAACGTCATTTAAAATACATCTTGAGCCGCGTCACATAAATACACCCGCAGTTCGCAACACATTTTATCTAACATTGTTGAGATTTGGATTTGGGTCACATAAATGCGCACCCGAGTTTAGGAAGGTAAATTATTAAATAGCGCGCCTAAAGCATTTCTATGAATGTTCATAAATTAATTATTCCATATGGTTCAAGAAATCTTTTGGCAATTTAAAATATTGACAAGTTATCCTCATTTGGAGATATTCACAAATTACTACCCTATCCTTGAAATTATGAAACAATTAACTACTATGAAAGAGTGGGCTAACTACTCTATTAACTAAATTCAAAGAGGCCACCTTGTTCGGCCTAAAGGGCTTTCAAAGCAGTCCAAATTCTAATTCACCCAACACGGCCCATTTTGATTTTGCAAGACCGAGCACTGACCTAGAACATGACACCCAATTCTCTCACACAGTAAACCATGAAGGCAAAAGAGATAAACAAATATAAAATTTAAACTATCCATTTTTATGCGCTAGTTTAGAAATAAACAACGCAAGCATATCAGCATGATTAATAAAATTTGTAGACTAATTTATTTAAGGAACAAAGCAATTCACAAGTAATGGGCTTTCTCAATTTGTCAGTTGCATCTGACTCTTTTATTTGTAATGGGATAAAGAAGCATAAAAAAAAATGGCAATTCCAACAACATACTCTTTGTTTAATTAGTTAAATCAACAATTATGATTTAAAAAGTCTGAATAATATTGTCACATAAGTCATATAATCAATGAAATGTAAAAGTTTACTAAACATGAGATTATCACATCACCCACTTCAATCCTCTACTGAATAGCAATTGTAACTTTGTAAGTAATCTTATCCCTTCAGTTCATGTTACTGATGTTAGCATCAAGGTTTCGCCGGAGGAAAATGAGTCGCCGGTCAAGAAAGCAGAACTGGTGATTGTGATATAGGGAAGGGGAGGAATAAGAGAAATCAAACAACTAATACAAACATTCATGACATAAAATCTGATGATAAACAAACATTGAAATTTATATGAATTTTCGTAGTCCCAAACCATTTCTCAATATAAGTGTATTTACAACCAATTAGTAAACAAAATCTTGAAGAAATGCCTAATTTTAAGAGATTAAGGAAAGAAAAAAATCATCACCCTCTGAAATGAATAGGAATATCATCCAAAGACGGCTTTAAATCAACAGCACACGTCCCAGCCATGAGAATAGAGAAGGGAAAGAGAGGGGCAGTGTCTGGTTTTCTTTAAAGGCGAAGGAGGAGGATCCGTTTCCTTTTAGAAGGGAGGGGATCAGGCAGCTTGTTTGGGTGTGGAGGAAATGTGGAGGTTAAAGGTTTTTTCTTGAAAGGAGGCGTTGAGTTTCATTACTAGGTACCAAAATGAGAGAAAAATTGTATGATTATCTTCATTTGAGAATAAGAGGCGTCCAGGAGATGGGGGAAAGGTTCACCGTTCTGAAAGGGGTCAACGATCTCCTCTCCTTGATTTTAGGAGTTGGGGGTTATTTTATAGGGGTATCAATTAGGTTAGGTCAAATGGGGAATGGGGTATGGGCTCAATGTTTTGGGATTGAAGAGATTTATATCATGAATTTGGGCTAATTAACTTTGTGGTAGGAAGACTAAATCAAAATCATTTTTTTATTTTCTTTTCCTTTGATTTTAAAAATGAATTAAAAATAAATTTATAAAGATACTAGTATATTTAAGATAATAAATATTTTTAGAGAAGACATATAATTACCATATTAATGAATTCTACTACTCAATATATACTAAAATGTAAAATATTTTTTGAACTTTTCTAGTTATCTTTTTTGGAAAATAAAATGCCAACACTATTTTTGTAATTTTTTTCAAAAATAAAACTAACTAGACAAAATATCATCTAGCTAGAATAAGGGAAAATATTTTTGTAGTTTCTTTTTTATTAGATAAAATAATGTAAAGAGAGCGATACTAACCCTAAACTGAGTATTTACGCTAAATTATGAAAAATCTTGGGGAGGGTCGAAAATCACATATCTACAACTTCCCCTCTTTGACTTGAAATACGAAGTATTTTTAGACAAAGAATGACTAGACAGGTTTTTTGATCCGACCCTTATTTAGGGAGACAAAAACTAAGAGAAAGGAAGAGAATGTGACCGAGCCCTGGTATCTGAGTTGCCTACATATCCTTGGCTATAAAGGAATCAGGCCACGTGTAGTTCAGAAGTGAGTGAGATGATGGAGTGCCGAGATAGAGAGCCGGTCGAGGTGCTGTTCCGCTGAGGTTCCGGTCCGCGGTCCCGTTATTACATCAAAATCAAAAATAAAAAAAGACTAACTAAGCCTATCAGCTACAAGTTACAAGATTCCTATCTCTGAGTCTTCTGAAGCTTGATTTTGAGTTTTGGTTGGTTCTTCATGCGGACCCTGATCTGAATCTTGATGCTTGTTAGCCGCAAGTGTTGGTTCAATCTTCTTCAGCTTTTCAAACCAAGACGGGACATGCAGAGCTTGTGACCTCAGCCCTGTCTTGAGCAGCTCACATCTTTCATTAATTTTTGCATTTGGATTCACTTCTTTTCTTTCTTTTTGTTTTTTTCCTTTTTATTTTGGATTGTGACGAACTTCTGTTGGTCATCTTGGACTGCTGGCTCGTAATCTTGGCGCGAGCTTCTTTTGTTGCTGTCTTGAATTGCATTCTAAATTGAATTTCCCCTTATTTTTTCTAGGTGGGCGCCTGATTGTTGAACTTGAACCGTCTTCTCTTGTTACTTGACACTGTATTCCCTTGCATCTTGAACAATTTTCCCTTGAAACTTGAACTGTCTTCCTTCAAAACTACTTTCCCTTGAAACTTGAGCTGTCTTCCTTCGAAACTGTTTTCCTTTGAAACTTGAGTTCTCCTCCTTCGAAACTGCTTTCCCTTGAAACTTGAGTTGTCTTCCCTTATTCTCCAGGTGGGCGCCTAATTATAATAATATAGACAAAACAAAAGAAATTTTCCTGCCCCAGTTTGATATTGGGAACATCTGTGAGAGTTAAAAAAACTATAAATCACCTACGCTACTGATGAATGACGCAATGATGAGAGTAAAATTAATGAATCGACTAGGACGTGCGTCTCCTATGCGTGATTAAAATTGCAGAAAACTATAAACTATGCTTGACTAAAGTAAACACCGACCCTATTCTCCATGCAGGGTCCCCTGATTTCAGGAAAACTAAACATTGATAATCTTAAGAAAACTAGAAAAAATGACTCCCCTTTTTTTTTCAACTTCAGACTTTGTCTTTTTTTTTAAAACAAAATTTACTATCCTAGGAGAAAATTCATCGGACTAGGTTTTCTATCTTAGGAGAAAGATTCATCAGACTAAGATTTTTATCCTAGGAGAAAGTTCATCAGACTAGGTCTCTTTTCTACTTCTTTTTTGGTATCTTAGGAGAAAGGTTCATCGGACTAAGATTTCTATCCTAGGAGAACGTTTATCAGACTAGGTCTTCTATCTTAGTAGAAAGATTCATCAGACTAAGATTTTGATCCTAGGAGAAAATTCATCAGATTAGGTCTCTATCTTAGGAGAAAGATTCATTAGACTAAGATTTTGATCCTAGGAAAAAATTCATCAAACTAGGTCTCCATTTTTTTTGGTATCTTAGGAGAAAGATTCATCGGACTAAGATTTCTTTCCTAGGAGAAAGTTCATCAGACTAGGTTTTCTATCTTAGGAGAAAAATTCATCAGACTAAGATTTATATTGGGAGGAAAATCCATCAGAATAGGAATTTTTATCCTGGGAGGAAAAATGTGAAGATCAATGGCAAGATTTTATGCACAATAGCAAGACAAATAAAGGCAAAGATTTGAGAAACTTCCCTTTATCGTCTCTTCTCGTCTTTTATTTTTCTTCTCTTTTTTGTTGTTTTTTTTTCATTTTTTTTCTTTTTGAATCACTTTCCTTGCACCGCTTTGTTCCTGTTTCATAGAAAGAAAAATTTGTCAGTTTTGAAAATGGTGGTCGGTTTGTGGCCTTGAGTCTTGGGCAGCATGGCTTCTGCTCAACCCGCTAGAGTCGGCTTCAAGAGACTTTTGCTCTGCATCAACCCTAATTGTTTCACACCTAGTATCATTTGTACTTGCGGCTCAATCAGCCTTATCTCAACTGGAGATCTTGCATAGGTGACCCTTTCCGATATCTTGAATGACTTTCTGCTTTTTGAGCATTTTGTCTGTCAAAGAGAATCACCAGTTATCTTTCTTGCACGAAGTAGGCTGAGAAGAGTCTTTTTGGGGAAGCCTTTGTATGAATCCTCAAAGTATATTGACAGAAACAACTTAGTGCTGGCCAAATTTGCTTTATGCAATTTAAAAACTAGTAGCAGATTTTGAAATTTTTTCTTGCTTGTTTTGACAAGAAATGCCCCTGTCAAAAAGACAGAAGGAAGAGTTCTTTTTTCTTTTTTTCAATAACTAGCCTTAATGATCATGACATGCATTTTGGACTTAACGGCCAAACTACCAAACTTCCCTTTTACCATTCTTATGACTTTTGAAATCGGGCTTGTTTATGCCAATTCTTCGCATCAGGTTCACGACTCACTTTCGACAAGTAGTGCCCGAGGGGTTTTCACCAACAAGTCTCTCTCATTTATTCATCTCTGCTTACCGTCGCCTTACAGTGCCCGTGAAGGTTTTCACTAGTAAGACTCTCTCATTTTCCTTATTTTTCTTTTTCTTTTACTTTCTTGTGCGAGCAACTTGACAGTGTTCTATGTTACATGATAGTCGTTGCTCATTGCATGCTTCTCTTGGCATTCTTGAAAGCATATTGGGAAGTCTTTATTTAGACGGTTTTGGATATGGTTGGATAGAAGGGTCGGAATGAAGGCTTAACGTAGACTCAAAATAAAGGGGGGGGGGTGTAGACTTACAACTCTTGGGATCGACTCTTTTAAAAGTAAAATAAAATCTTTGCCCCAGTTTCAGATACTGGGGATTTTGTTTTTTGGAATTTTTCTTTTCTGAATTCTTATTTGGTTGGACTGAACCGTAAGGCTACCTATGTATCCCTTTTTAAGGAATCAGGTCGAACGTAGTTCAAACATCTGACCAAACTAATTTTTTTGTTTTGGCAATCCACTAGGCAAGTGCCTAGGGCTAGTTTTTTATTAATAATAGAAAAGAAAAATAGATCAATTAGGAAAAGTACAAATAAGGGGGAGAATAGCGTCGGTATTATTACCCATATAACACAAACCGGGCTAACCTTACTGTACTAATCCTATTGAGGCTTGTCAACCTCGCCTGTTAACAAGAATGTAAAAAATATGAACTTGAAAGGACCAAATATTCTATGATCATTACAGAGTTTATAACATACTCTGTGATGATATTATAAATGAGGATACTAATAAAGTGGTAGAATAAAATGTAGTACACATTTGATTGTTGTCCCTTTTTTTCAAACTTGTAAAATCTTCAATTTTTACTTCTTTGTCGTTTTCATCTACCTTGTTCAAAAAGTATTCAAGAATCATCGTCTATTTTTTGACCGGTTGGACCTCGTTGATGAAGTTGGGGCAGTCTGCTTTTGTTTGGCAGCTCTCATTGGAGGTCGCCTAACAATTGCTTCCTTGTCGGACCTTGTTACAATTTTCATCCAGATAGCACCTGCTTTGCTTGTTCCAATGTGGTCCTCCACAGTGTTTGGTGGTGTATCTAGGTGGTGAATACATGTGCGACAAGGAGGCTTACTTGGAATGAAATCTGGAGCCTCCAACTTGTTCTTTAATTTTCTAGTCAAAGTATTCTCAAAATATAGTATTTGAAGTTCATCCTTGATAACTCTTTCCACACGATGGCTGGCAAATCGAAAACTTAGTTTAAGACCATTTTCCTGTTCCCTTTTCAAATTTGAGCAGGTGATTGAATTTGACAAAGTGACCAAAGGTTGCTTGATCATGGGATCCGCGATAATATTTTCCACGCAAGGGCTGGAAAACTGTAGCAATTCATTCTCCTTTATGCATGCTTGACTTGTTGTGATCTGCTCCTCAAACTGTTCACAATGCAAATGTTTTGATGTCTACTGCATCTTCTACTTTTTTTCTTTGTTGTTGTCTTTGAGGTTGAGGTTGTTGTATTGAGCTGGTGTGCATTGGTTGGAGTTGGTGTTGTTTCATGCTGTTCGTGCACAGAAATTGCAGCAAGATCATTTGCAATCCCCCTTTTCTCCACTTCAATTCCTTCAGATTGTTCATTATATTTGGCAGCCCATTTTTTGGATTTGTTAACCATCTCTGTCGAAGATGATTGAGCAATTTCATTGGTATTTGCTGTTGATAATAGCAACTGTCCAGGTTCACCTCCATATTCACCAAACAACTCTATTGACTGTGAAGGTACCTCAAACACAAAAGTATTCAAGGTGACTAATGGTTGTCTAGCCATAGTAGTATTCAGCACCATTGCGGCCTGCGCATCTTTAATAATTTTTTCCACATGAGGACTGGAAAAATGCAGCGTTGGAGTATTGGAGCTATGCGCTTGTTTATGCATTAGCTCACTGCCTTGGCCAGTTTTTTGTTTGTTCTGTCCTTCCTTGTTACCATCAGTAGCTTTATAAGCTAAAAGCATAACCTGTTCAACATTGACACCACTAACATCTTGCCCCTCTGTGTGTACATACTCCCCAGCTGTGTGCAATGGAGCATTGACTGTAATATCCTTTTTTCACTAGTTGGTACAGCTGCTATTGATGTTGTTACAGCAGCAGTAACTTCACACTCCAAACCCACAGTTTCAGATGTAGCCGATTGGCTTTTTGTGTGTAGTACCTGTGCAGTACCTTTGCCCCTTCATTTTTCAACCTTAGTAGTTGTTCGATCCACAGTTGTTTTCAGAGTAGAAGTTGGTTTCCGAAACTCTGTTGTTGTTAGCTTCATTCCAACTGAAAGTTGAGGTTGATTAGTCACTACAGCTGCACACTCTAATTGTATTACATCTACAATTGTTTCCTCAACTTGTTCCTGCTCCAGCTGCAGTACCTCATCAGCAATTCCATGACCTGATGCCACACCTGTAGTTATGTTCTGCTCTGCATTAATAGCTAGAACTGGAGTTGTTAAGACATCATTTTTTCCACTTTGCGTATTATTGAATGAGTCTACTCCTTTGACATCCACTACTTGTTGCCTCTGTTTAGTTGTGTCCAATTGACCATTAAACACACCATCCCTTTGATCACCATTAACCAAGCCTCTTTTTTCATTTTACAGTTGCCTTATGTTTCCTTGAAACTTCTCCCCTATAGATTCAGTTTCCGGAGCCTCCATCTGTTTTTCTCTTGAAATTTTATTCAAAATGAAACGACAAACCTCTTCTTCATGACCTTGGTGCTTGTACGCCTTGCAGTATGAAGGTAAGTAATCATAGATAATCTCCTGGAACACCTCCAAAATTTTACCAGTTGAGTTATCAACATGCTGTAAACGTATCCGCTTCGGCAACTTATCAGCGAGGTCAAGAATTACCTTAACTCTAGTAGTGCTAGGTCTTGATCTTGTTTGAGTAGCCTTATCAATTGCAATAGGGTAGCCAACTGCAGAAGCTATAGATAATAGAGCCTTTTTCGCAAACAGTTCCGGCGCAAGGATTGGCATTGATATCCATATGACTGCCTTTGTTGTTTCTTCCTTGGGATCAAATCCAATAGACCGTGGGAAGATTCTACACTGATGCTCCTCTCCCTTGTGCCCAAAATAAGTCACTGATCTCGTCAACGACATTACGAAATCGTCAAACTGATCAAACCTTAATAAAACTTGTCTTGGTGCTAATAAGCCAATCAAACAATGACCCTTGACTCCAAGTTGTTAGGGCAGTATAGTTCGAAGTTCCTTCAAATCTGGTGCTCGTGCTGATACTTTTACCACGATTGCCTGGTGCAAGCCTTCCTCTTTTGCAAACTGTTGTCATTCCTCCATATCAAAAACCAAAGTTGGTTCTCCATGGACAAATTCTACTGTTTTGAGCTGTGTTTGATTCAACAAACCAGTTGATTTTGATTGAGTAAGTCGTCCAGCATATGTATTTGTATATGCGATTTTTGGCCCAGATTCAATCTGGGAAATTTCAGAAACTCCAGTGTGTTTTTTTGCTACAGCATCTCCAAAATCCCGAATTGCAGCATCTTGATTGTGAATCGACTCTCCCACAGCTTAAAGCTGGGGAGAGGGCTGCACGTCCATGGCAGCAACTACAATCCCATATTGATTGTAGCTTCAAACTACCAACTGTGAACCTGGAGATTAACAATCGCGATGCTACAGTAATCGCCTGGTAAACTCATGAAGTTGAAGCAACTGAACTTTCTCGTGCTGTAACAAGTCACGTCCACGTAATAGAAATGCAGAAGCTTAACTATTTTCGAACGAACTAGGCTGAATCGATGAAGATGACTAGTTGCTACAGTAGAACGTAAAGACAAATTAAGATCTACTACTGGATGGTTATGATATTAGGAAACAAACAGAAAGAAGTTGTTTGATATGAGAAGGATGATGCTTTAAGACCAATTTCACTATCTTACCTTGCCAGAAACTAGAATTATGGATGATGAATAGTGACAGAATCACTATTTATTGTCTTCTTCCTAGAGAGAAGGCAGAGGATTAATATGGAGATCTTGAACTTCTAACTAATTTTTTTTCATTTTTCTTTCTGTTATATTTTTTCTATTCTTTTCTTTTTTTTCTTTCTTTTTTTCTTTTTGTTTTCAAAACAAGTTGCCCCATCTTCTATTTTTTTAAGGGAATGGACCTTTGACAAATCTTTTCTTCTTTTTTTTCACTTGAACTTTCTAAGAATTGCCCCAGTTTGTACTCTTGGGACATGGATTTTTTTTCTATTTTTTTACTCTAAACTAGATTCCAAAAGAGGGTAGTCAAAGAAAATAACACAGGCTCAAAAAGGGTAGCGAATGATATAAAGTGTTTGGGTAGCAAAAAAGGGCCTCCCAACCTCGAGAACAACAAACATGGTATCTTTTCGCAATCACAGCATTGACGAACATGTCTATCTACTTGGTGTGTCATGGTCACAAGACATTTTTTCCATCCCTTAGTGACAAACTTTCCAACAAACTTCAATTGATTAAAAATCCTCAAGCCCGATCTTCACAATGATTTGAAGGTGAATTTTACCCGACCTTAGTTCCAAAGTATTCCAACTCATTATTCATCCCAAATGTATTTTTTTCTTTTTTTTAGTTATCCAAGTCCAGATTAAATCAGTTCCTAAGATCTGGCCAAAATTTTCGCATGCATGTCATATCATTAGAACTAGCGAGAAAAGAACTAGGGACAGAATGACACAAAGGACAAACTGTATTTTATTGAGTAAAAGATGAAAGGGTTTAACAACTAAACAAGCAACCTAAAATACGAGTTACAACCCTAAAATAACCCAAATAATGAAAATAACAACAGAATAGACAGACAAGACTCACACAAACGGAATGGAGGGATAGAAGGGTTTGACTCAATAAAACAAATAAAATCTGGATGACAACCCTGAAATAACCCAGATAGTAGAAAACACATCAAAACAAGCTACCAAGATTTCTACCTAGTAAGGAGATAATGACTTTTCAATTTCTAAGCTTGACATTTAGCCACAAATTTGCTCATCAGAATCAACAAAGCCTTCTCCAATTCAACATCATTAACTTCAGTTAGCAGGTTCCCGAGAGGATTCTCATACTCCATGTCACCAGGCATCATCCCCACAAAGTGTGCATCATGATGTGCAGGTAAAGGATTCTGCGCGATATTCTGGGTGTCACTGTCTTGGATCACAATTAGGTTTTCCTGGATCATCCTTTCTATTTCTCTTTTCAAATCCCGACAGCTTTCAACATTGTGCCCCTGGGCATTGGAATGGTATTCACACCTTTTAGAAGGGTCAAAATTTCTCGCACGTGGGTCCACATGATTTGGAGGAATAGGTGCAATCATGTCATAATGCTTTAACTTCCCTATGATATTCTTGGAAAGGTTGCATTGTACTCCCTTAGAATCACAATATCTCACGTTGCTACTGTAGTAAGAAATCTTGTTGGTTGAAAAAATCACTTGTAGCGTTTAGAAATGAAAATCACGTCTGGTTGTAGCGCTTTTTGATTCTCACTTAATGGCTAACGATTTTGGATTGTAAGAATGGATAATGTCTTGATTGTAGGAATGGCTCTTTATGAATTTCAACAACTTTTGAATAATATCCAAACCATGAATTTTGAGAAGTCATCCCTTAATAATTTCTTTAAGGGTTGACACTTTGCAAAGTTATGCAAGAGTCACATAATGACACATGTAGGGGCTGCCACGTTTTTTGGCTGTCATTATCCAAAGACTTCAATTAATCAACAACTAATTATTAATTAACTAGGTAATATCCCATTACCCAATAATTAACCAATTATCCACATAATTAAGAATTATTTCCACTTATTTAAAATACTACTCACTTTTCACAAACCTTATACACCTTACTATCATGGTCATGTGGTACCTTGTATGGTACTAGTCCATAAATATCGAGTAGTTTAGATCGGGCCGTATTTTATCCCAACATGTCAAACTTAGATGAAAATTCATTTTCTTTGACATGCTTCCCCTCTCACCTTCACGAATTTACTCAACATTTGTATGAAATAGCATAATGCTTATAATCTCAAAATAATCCCATTCTTGAACTTAAGTCGATTAATTTACGACGAAACTTTAACATACGAAAATGCGGTCTATAACATCTCATTTCCTAGCTTCCATCAATTTATTTATGGCATAATTTCACGTATGAAAATATGGGGTGTAACAGATTGGTTGGCTTCTTTTCATGCCAACGTTGATTGTAGGTCAAAGATAGTCTGATTTCAATTTCCAGGGGAGCCTATTTTAGAGTGGAAAAGGTAATACGGCGTCGCTGAGAGGTAGATTTACTTCCTATTTCAAGACAAGGAAGATGATCATAAAGGGCTATATTTATCACTTAGTTTGGGTTCAGGATGTCGAAGTAGAGTCATCAACCATTCAATCCATCCCTATGGTTAATGAGTTTCCCGATGTTTTTCTAATGAGCTTCCGGGTCTCCTGCCAGAGTGAGAAAATGAGTTTGCTATTGACCTACTACCAGATACTCATCTAATATCTATTCCTCCCTATAGAATAGCCTCTGCAGAGTTGAAGGAATAACTAAAGGACTTTCTTAAAAAGGGCTTTATCAGACCTAGTACATCACCATGTGGAGCACTTGTATTATTTGTGAGGAATAAAGATGGTTCCTTATAGATGTGTATTGATTATAGACAGTTGAATAAGGTGACGATCAAGAATAAGTACCCGCTCCCGAGGATTGATAATTTATTTGATCAGTTGCAAGATGCCAAGTATTTTTCAAAGATAGACTTAAGGTACGGGTACCATCAGGCAAGGATTAAGGAGGAAGATATTTCAAAGACGACATTTAGGACAGGATACGGGCACTTTGAGTTTTGTGTAATTTCATTCGATTTGACCAATGCCCCAATAGTATTCATGGATTTGATGAACAGTGTGTTTAGGGCCTTTTTAGATTTATTCGTAATTGTATTTATCAACGATATATTGGTGTAGTGTCATTCAGAGGCTGAGCATGCAAATCATTTGCATACTGTGCTAAGAGTTTTACAAAAAGGGAAGTTATATGCAAAATTCTCTAAATGTAAATTCTGGTTGAACTTTGTAGCTTTCCTTAGGAATATCATTTCGGTTGAAAGCATCCGGGTGGATACACAAAATATCGAGGTAGTAAAGACATGGCCTAGACCCACAACACCAACGGAGGTTCGTAGCTTTCTCAGTTTGGCAGGTTATTACAGGAGATTTGTAAAGGGATTTTCTTTGTGTTCAGCACCTTTAACAAGGTTGTCTAAGAAGGGAGAAAAGTTTCGATAGATTGATGCTTGTGAATGGATTTTCCAGCCATTGAAGGACATATTAACTTTAGCACCGGTTCTAACGCTCCCAAAAGGGACCAATGGTTATGTTATCTATTGTGATGCTTCATGCATTGGATTGGGTTGTGTGTGCTGATGTAGCATGTTAAGGTTGTAGCCTATTCTTCTAGACAACTAAGAAAGCACGAGAAGAACTACCCGACCCACAATTTAGAGCTAGCCATAGTGATTCATGCACTAAAGATATGAAGGCACTACTTGTATGGTATTCATGTTGATATCTGTACGGATCATAAGAGCCTCCAGTATGTCTTCAAGCAAAAGGAATTTAATTTACGTCAAAGGAGATGGTTGGAGCTACTTAAAGACTATTACGTTGATATTTTATACAATTTGGGGAAGGCGAATGTGGTAGTCGAAGCCCTCAACCATAGATATATGGGTATCATGTTATATTTATAGCCATAGTAAAGGGAAATAGCCCATGAGATTCATCAGCTAGCTAGTCTTGGAGTTCGGTTACTGGACTTATGTGATATTGGAATTACTATTTAGGATGCGGCAACATCCTCATTAGTAAATGAAGTGAAAAAATGACAATACGAGGATCCTATGTTAGTTCATTATAGGGATACCATCCCTCAGAAGAAGAAGAGACCATTTGAGATTACAGAAAATAGATCCTCAGATATCGAGGACAATTATTTGTCCCTAATGTTTCAGGGCTGCATCGGAAGGTTATGGGAGAAACTCACTATTCTCGTTATTCTATACATCCAGGACAAACAAAGATGTATCATGATATCAAGGAAGTATTTTGGTGGGATAGAATGAAAAAGGATATAGCGAAGTTTGTTGCTCAGTGCCCTAACTGTCAGCAAGTCAAGATTGAGCATCAAAGACCCGGTGGATTATTGCAAGATAGAGAGATTCTGACCTGGAAGTGGGAAGTAATCAATATGGATTTCATCGTAGGTTTCGTTCAAGCATAGGTTTCGTTTAAGAATTTCACAGAAACAGGTATATTATGGCTAAGTTTTTCCTTCCTTTTAGCATGATATCATAGTTAGACAAGTCTGCTAACGAGGCATAGTGAAAATTTCGTATCCCGGAATTTACGTATATTTTGCTAGTCTCGCAAATTACATATATTTTCCTAGTTTTGTAAGTTACCATATTCTTCTTATCGGAACTGCATATTTAATTGAGTATTTCATTCTTTCAGTCAAGAGAGAAGATAGTTTACATATATATAGTATTAAAAGTATTTTCATTACCATCGAGTTATAATCGATGGGCAGGCCTCTATTGGGCAACCTCTGATCAGATGGTAAGTTATATACCGAGCCTACTGTGGCTGAGCGCCTATGAGCGAGCCCAGTTGGTTGAGACAATTGTCGATCGCATATGAGCGAACCTACTACGGCAAAGCAATTATATATATACCGAGCCTTATAAGGTCGGAAAACTATTTTACTCACTATATTGAGAGAGTTGAGTCAGTATCAGCAGCTGAGCGTATCTTCAGATTTTCTTTGACTCCCAATTGTTTTGAGTTATTATATTATCAGTTCAGTTTCAGATTCAGTATATTACCTTACATAGTCGGTACATTATTTCGTATTGACGTCCCTTTGTTGGGGTGTTGCATTTCATGCGTGCAGGTTCAAACAGACAGACGGGTAGACTTTCTCAGTTGGTGTTGCCCGAGTTTAGCTTTATCGGTAAGCTCACCTTCTTTCGGAGTTGCCGGGTCTAGCAGTGTGGTGTATATATTGTGTTTATATGTAGATAGGTTATGGGTAGGTCGGGGCCCTGTTTCGATCATAGTACATCTATCATAGGAGGCTTGTAGACATATGTTGTCGGTTAGTGCAGCATGTTGGGTTTGTAGGCCCTATATATTTAGTTGGTCTGTCAGTTGTAGCCAGCTTTATGTTGACATCGGTCAGTGTCATTCTCCATTGAGTTTTATATTTTACATCGCACATTATCTTGTAATGTGGCCCATAGCCAAAGTATGACATTACATATTCAGAGTCTCTTAGTCACAAGTGGTATGCAAGGATAGATGAGGCACTAGGTGCCGGTCTCGCCCCTGCGCTCGGGGCGTGAAAAAAGTGGTATCAGAGCAGTTCTGTCCTGGGGAGTCTACAAGCCGTGTCTAGTAGGGTCTTTTTTATAAATGTGTGGTGCACCACATTATATAAGCAGGGGACTACAGGACATTTAGGAGTTGGTTCCCCTTATTTCAAATCTAAATCGTGTTGTAGCACTGAGTTATACGAAATTTGAGTTAAAATTACGTGTTGACGTTTGCATGCACAAACGACGGTAACTAGAAAGACTACGGCTAACCAGATGAGAGAAACAACAGTAGGTGAGGGGACTAGTACGGTACCCCCAGCAGATGGGGCCCAATCGGAGTCGCAGGGAGAGACCTCTACCCAGCGATTTCCGGCTCATCTGCCACCTGAGAAGATTCATAGGGGGACCGCACATTTAGTTCCCCCTCCACTTCCATCAGATCAGGACTTGAGAAGTGTGATGCATTTGTTGGAACAATCGGTAACAACCTAGGGCATCTGCTAGTGCAGGACCTTCTGAGGGATCTAGGAGTTCAAGGGTCCGAGAGTTTATTGCTTTGAATCCCCAAGAGTTCACGGGGACAAATCAGAGGGAGGACTTGCAGGATTTCATAGATCAGCTTCATAGGATCATTCGGGTTATGAATGCCACGGAGAAAGAGGAAGTTGAGTTAGCAGCTTTCCTATTCCAAGATATAGCCATCCTTTGGTATGAGGGATGGGAAATGTCCCGGGGACATGATGCACCTCCTGCTATTTGGGATAATTTTTCGGATGCCTTCCTTTACCAGTACATACCATGAGAGATCCGATAGGCCCGACTCGATCAGTTTCTAGCCCTCAAGCAAGGGAATACGAGTGTTCGAGAATATAGTCTCTGTTTGACTAATTGGCTAGATATGCACCATCTATAGTTGCTAATATGCGGGATAGAATCCACAGGTTTATAGTAGGGTTGGCCCCAGATTTGACTGAGGCATGTGCCACCGCTACATTACAGGATAGTATGGATATCTCACGGATTCAGTCATTTGCCCAGAATATAGAGAGGGGTAGGCGTCGATAGTAGAGTACGGAGAGGACTGAGTCAGGGCAGCGTAAAAGGATAAGATTTGCCAGGTCTCCGGAGCAGTCTCAGGGTAGTTACAGGTCCTAGTATTTTGAACAACCAACTAGACCTCCGCCACCTCAACGACAGGGTTACAGGTATGACCACTATATTAAGTCAGGAATAGGTGAGAGCTCCCAGGCGTCAAGTTTGCATCGATAACAAGGTTCGAGACAGAGAGTGTCATTTCTGCCGTGATGTGCCATCTGCGGTCGAGGACACTTCGGCCAATACCGAGCCAGTTCCGATGCTTGTTATACATGTGGATGTCTAGGTCATAAGAGCGAGATTGCCCAAATAGATATTTTGGGGGTATGGTGTAACCAATGAATTTAGCAACATGATCGGCTATGTACGTGCATCCTTCAAGGAGTGAGTCTCAGTCTTTGGCTGGTAGAGGTCGAGGAAATGGTAGAGGGTCCAGTTCAGGTGGTAACCAGAATCGTATCTATGTGCTAGCAGGTCGACAAGACCAAGAGTCCTCACCAGAAGTTGTGACAGGTATATTGACCATTTGTTCTCACGATGTTTATGCCTTGATAGACACAAGATCTACTTTATCATATGTTACCCCATTTGTCGCGCGAAAATTTTGTATAGTGCCTAAAATACTAAGTGATCCTTTTGCGGTATCTACACCGGTTGGAGAATCGATTAACGCTCGATGCATTTACCGAGGTTGTACGATAACAGTTTGTGGTCGTCACACCTTAGCAGACCTAGTTGAACTAGAGATGTTGGATTTCGATGCCATCGTGGGCATGGACTAGCTGGCAGCTTGTTATGCCACAGTTGATTGTCGAGCAAAGACAGCTAGATTTCATTTTCCGGGTGGGCCAGTCCTTGATTGGGTAGGTAATACAGCGACGCCTAAAGGCAGGTTTATTTCCTATCTGAAGGCGAGGAAAATGATCGCAAAAGGGTATATTTATCATATTGTGCGAGTTGAAGATGCAGATGTAGAGATACCTACATTTCAGTCTATTCCAGTAGTAAAGGAGTACGGGGTTATATTTCCAGATGAACTTCCAGGTATTCCTCCAAAGCGGGAGATTGATTTTGGCACCGATTTACTTTTGGGAACACAACTAATATCCATCCCTCCATGTAGAATGACACCTGCCGAATTAAAGGAGTTGAAGGAGCAGTTAAAAGATTTACTGGAGAAAGGTTTCATTAGATCCTATACCTCACCTTGGGGTGCACCGGTATTGTTTGTACGGAAAAAAGATGGCTCACTAAGGATGTGTATCAACTATAGGCAACTGGACAAGGTAACTATTAAGAATAAGTACCCCTTCCAAGGATAGACGACTTGTTTGATCAGATGCAAGGAGCTAGATGCTTTTCAAAGAATGATTTGAGGTCGGGGTACCACCAAGTCAGTGTTCGGGAGAAAGATATTCCCAAGACCACCTTTAGGACGCGATATGGCCACTTTGAGTTCCTTGTTATGTCCTTCGGGTTAATGAATGCACCTGCCATATTTATGGACTTGATGAATAGCCTACTGCGGCCATATTTGGATCTGTTCGTGATAGTCTTATAGATGATATTCTGGTTTATTCACGTTCAGAGGATGAGCATGTGGATCACCTGTGAGCAGTACTCCAAACCCTCCGCAATAATAAATTGCACGCTAAGATTTCTAAATGTGAGTTCTAGTTAAAGTCCGTAGCATTCTTGGGGCATATTGTATCCGACGGAGGTATAAAGGTAGACACTCAAAAGATTGTGTCACGACCCAAACTAGAGGGCCATGACTAGCACCCAGCCATACATGCCGAGCACCAACGTACATTTTATCTAACATTCTTTATTATCTTTTAGGGCTGACGAGATCAATATAATTGGTAGACATGGATCATGGACAACTAACAACAAAAGATGATGACATGAACATACATAACATGGGATGACCAGACAATTAAGAAACTATATATAAGGTACGAGCTACCACGCTACCAATAAAGACTATACAACAAAAATCAACCGACAAAGCATACCAAACTATACAAGAGTCGACACCTGACTATAAGCCTCTAAAGGAACATAAGTGTTGCAACAGGGTCGAAACAGGGCCCCGACATACCCATAATGTCTATAACAAAAATGCATACCAAGACCACGTCAAGTCCGAAGAAGGGATTTCGCCAATCACCGCTGAATTGGACCGCCTATTGTGGTGGGGGAGTTGCGCCTGACTGTCTATCAGGACCTGCAGCACGACATGCAGCATCCATAAATAAAAGGATGTCAGTACGAATAAAGTACTAAGTGTGTAAGGCAGAGAACCATAAGTACGAACAGTAATGTAAGCAGGGATAGAGAATATATAACCTGTAACGTTTGGGTACCTCTGAGGGCTACTGACATACAATGCATGATACATATGTATATATGCATACACTTTTAAAACATACGCCTCTGTAGGCATCATCATCATCATATCACATAATCGACCGTAATAGGCTCAGTAAAAACGTACCCGGCCATCATAAGGCTCGGTAGAATCGTACCCGGCCACATGGAGCTCGGTAAAACCCAACTGATCAGTGGTTGCACAATAGGTGCTGTACCCGGCCGACTATAGCGCGGCTCGGTAGAGTAAAATAGATACATATATATAATGCATGCTCGACTCATGGAATCACATTCTAAACCTTTCGGAGTGACGTAAGGTCGGTATCCTCTGTACACGTTATTAGGACTAACTCTTCACTATGAACCTTATAAGAATTAGGAAGTACCAACAACATTGATAATATAAGAATAAGAGAAGCAACATCAACATTAATCGTTCCATAAGAGGGGAAATAATGTAAGTACTGCTAGCTTCTAAGAGTAGAGTATCTTTGGAAGCTCGTTCATTACATTATGTATAATCGGAGTCATGCAAAAAAAGGAAAGGGATATACTCACATACCTTGTATATACTTCCCAACCTCAAGCTATGCAAATGTCAAGACTCCTTAGTCCACAATAGGAGAAATGCCACTATCGTTAATGTTTAAGCGTCGTAACTATTATGTACCGACCACAACCTATTTTATGATGAAACGGACAAAACCTCCCCTATTTATATGACTTACAAAAGTGAAAACAATCACCAAAAATCCCAAACAACATCAATGTTAATCATATTGAACCTTCCAAAACAGTCCACCAACCGATAACATTACAACCAAGCCTTTCGATATATATTCCACAAGTTCTAGCTTCAATGACTTAGCCGCAACTTGGATAATCTTAAATACATATAGTGTAAGAGGTTCCTTAAGAACAACTCCAATTTGATCTTAATTTTCCATGAAATATCCCTTCAATGCTGCCACAACAACAAGAAAGCGAAACTAGCAATCAATTAGTGTTTTTCGGCACTAAAATCACTTTAGAAGGCTTGAAATCTCCTAGGGATGATATAAAGACCCTGAGGGAGTATTTATAGAACATAAAACTTTTAAAACAACCTCCCACACGAGCTGGAAAAACACAAAACTGAGCAACAACAAGAAGAAAAAGAAACTTACTAGCGCCACAGGATTCCCAACACTTGATTTGTGTTGTTTGCCCTTTGTTTGGGTCTTGAATCTTGAGAAAACCTTAAGAGGGTGTTCCTAGGATTCTATGGTCTGAATATAGTGAAAACAAATGACATAAAATGGGCTTGAGGCATCATATATATACCCAAATGTCTTAAACCGCCTAAGTGGGCCCCATAGAGAGGTGTTTGGCGCAGTCGCACGAAAACGCGAATATCTCTCTACTCCAAGATCGTATCGATGAACAGTTTAATGCATTGGAAACTACACTCATAGATCTTCAATTCCGTTTGTAGATTACCCCATAATTCTAAGAAAATTGGTAGAAAAGTTTAGTAACATTTGACCTAATGTTTAAGTAAAATTATGAACCTAAGTTGTGATAACTTTTGTCGACTTTTGTCTCATAATTCGTTTGACTTCAAGACTTATAATACGGATATTATATCATTCAAATACCTTAAAATACTACCTCTTGAGTGTATTAAGCACCTCTAGGTTTATCCAAAAATATGGCTGACCACATCCTTGATTCGTTTAACTTCTAATACTTGTTAACCACCCTTATACACCTTTGTATCATTGAAGACCAATAGGATTAACTTCTTATCATCTTAAAGATACTATCTTCATGGATTTACATTGACTACCTTATGGCATGAGCTAAAATACGTGAATATGGGTTGTAACACCCTCCCTCCTTTAGGAACATTCGTCCTCGAATGTTAGGGTCTATGGAGAGTCCAAATCATCGTGGATTTCAACGGAAATTTCCGATTAATTTTCCCCTATAAAATGGTCACTAGAAAAGCTTGCAAGCAGTTAAACCCAACATATGGCCTCACAAGGCTACACAAAGCATTACGGATATTTACATTATTTGCATATCACCATTTTGTATTAAGGAAGAGTATTCTCAAGTTATTGCTTACCTCATAGAGCCATTTCACCTTCTAATGTATCCTGTGTTCCACCAGCATCCTTGTTATCTTCATTCTAGAATAGGTACGGGTATTTAGACTTCATCTCCTCTTCTGCTTCCCATGTCATTTCTTCCATATTCTTGTTCCTCCACAATACTTTGACGTAAGCTACATCGTTTGTTCTCAGCTTGCGGACTTGTCGATGTAATATAGCCACTGGCACTTCTTCATATGATAGGTCATCTATAACTTGTACATCTTTGATAGGGACGACTCGAGAAGGGACTCCAATACATTTCCTCAACATAGATACATGGAATACCGGGTGGACAAATTCCAATTCGGATGGCAATTCTAAATCATAAGCAACCTGTTCAATTCGTCGAAGAATTTTATACGGCCCGATATACCTTGGACTTAGTTTACCTTTCTTCCAAAAATGCATAACACCCTTCATTGGTGAAATCCTCAGGAAAACCCAATCACCAACATCAAACTCCAGATCATGACGTGGGACATCGGAATAAGATTTTTGCCTGCTTTGTGCTGTCCACAATCGCTCCTTTGTGCCGTCCTCAATCACTCCTGTATCACTTTCACCTTCTCAATAGCTTGGTGAATCAAATCTGGCCCATTAATTTTGTTTCACCGACTTCGAACCATCCAACTAGTGATCTACATATCCTCCCCTATAGTGCCTCGTATGGGGCCATTTTAATACTGGAATGGTAGCTATAATTGTAGGCGAATTCTATGAGTGGAAGATGATCATACCAATTCCCTTTAAAATCTAGAACACATGCTCGTAGCATATATTCTAGTGTCTGAATGGTACGTTCAGCCTGTCCATCAGTCTACGGATGAAATGCAGTGTTGAGATTCACTTGTGTGCCTAAACCCTTTTGAAAAGACCTCTAAAAGTTAGCCGTAAATTGAGTTCTTCGGTCTGTTATAATAGTTACCGGCACACCACGAAGCCTAACAATCTCCTTGATATACAACTTTGCATAATCTTCTACCGTGCAAGTTGTTTTAACTGGCAGAAAATGGGCACATTTTGTAAGTCGATCAATTATCACCTAGATGGAGTAAAACTTATGATAAGAGCGAGGTAATCCAATAATGAAGTCCATATTAATCACCTCCCACTCCAGGTCGGAATCTCTATATTCTGAAGCAATCCATCGGGTTTCTGATGTTCTATCTTTACTTTTAGACAATTGGGACACTAGGCAACAAATTCTGCAATAGACTTCTTCATGTTATCCCACCAATACTCCTCCTTGACATCATGATACATCTTTGTCGAGCAGGGATGGATGGAATATCGGGATCGATGAATCTCATTCATAATCTTCTCTCGCAACCCTACCACATTAGGCACACATAATCGGATCTGGCATCTCAGTGCCCCATCTCTTTCGATCTCAAAAGCCGTACTTTTATACTGCTAAATGCTCTCTCTTAATCGTACTAAGATAGTATCTTCATACTGCCTTGCTTTTACCTCAGCTATCAAAGATGATTTTGATGTATTCTATACAGTAACACCTCCGTCATCAGAGTCTAACAATCTATTTCTCATATTGGCTAGCTGATGAAGCTCTTTAGTCAACCCCCATCTACCTGTCTCAATATGTACTAAGCTTCCCAATATGTACTAAGCTTCATCAATCCCAATATGTACTAAGCTTCATCAGAATCATCAATCCCAATATGTACTAAGCTTCATATTGCCGCGCTTTTACCTCAGCTATCAAAGATTATTCTGATGTATTCTGTACAGTAACACCTCCGTCATTAGAATCTAACAATCTATTTCTCATATTGGCTAGCTGATGAAGCTCTTTAGTCAACCCCCATCTACCTGTCTCAATATGTACTAAGCTTCCCATTGACTTACGGGTGAGAGCGTCTGCCACAACATTGGCTTTACCGGGATGATACAATATCTCGACATCGTAGTCTTTCAGTAATTCAAGCCACCTACGCTGCCTCAAATTCAACTATTTTTGCTTGAAGAAGTATTGTAAACTCTTGTGATCTGTGTAGATGTAAACATGGACGCCGTATAAGTAGTGCCGCCATATCTTCAAAGCATATATTACTGCAACCAATTCCAAATCATGGGTTGGATAATTCTTTTAATGCTTCTTCAATTGTCTTGATGCATAAGCACTCACCTTCCCACTCTGCATCAATACGCACCCCAAACCTATACCTGAGGCATCACAACATACCACATAACCTTCTGTTCCTTTAGGGAGAGTGAGCACTGGTTGGTAGATTGCCCCATAATTCTAAGTAAATTGATATAAAAGCTTAGTAACATTTGACCTAATGTTTAAGTAAAATTATGAACCTAAGTTGTGACAACTTTTGTCGACTTTTATCTCATAACTCGTTTGACTTCAAGAATTATAATACGGATATTATATGATTCAAGTTCCTTAAATCACTACCTCTTGAGTGTATTACGCACCTCTAGGTTTATCCGAAAATACAGCTCACCACATCCTTGATTCGTTTAACTTCTAATACTTGTTAACCACCCTTATACACCTTTGTATCATTGAAGACCAATAGGATTAACTTATTATCATCTTAAAGATAATCTCTTCATGGATTTACATTGACTACCTTATAGCATGAGCTATAATACGTGAATATGGGTTGTAACACCCTCCCTCCCTTAGGAACATTCGTCCTTGAATGTAAGGGTCTATGGGGAGTCCAAATCATCGTGGATTTCAACGGAAATTTCCGATTAATTTTCCCCTATTAAATGGTCACTAACAAAACCTACAAGCAGTTAAGCCGAACATATGGCCTCACAAGGCTACACAAAGCATTACGAATATTTACATTATTTGCATATCACCATTTTGTATTAAGGAAGAGTATTCTTAAGTTATAGCTTACCTCATAGAGCCATTTCACCTTCTAATGTATCCTGTGTTCCACCAGCATCGTTGTTATCTTCATTCTGGAATAGGTACGGGTATTTAGACTTCATCTCCTCTTCTGCTTCCCATGTCATTTCTTCCATATTCTTGTTCCTCCACAATACCTTGACGGAAGCTACATCTTTTGTTCTCAGCTAGCGGACTTATCGATCTAATATAGACACTGGCACTTTTTCATATGATAGGTCATCTGTAACTTTTACATCTTTGATAAGGACGACTCGAGAAGGGTCTCCAATACATTTCCTCAACATAGATACATGGAATACCGGCTGGACAAATTCCAATTCAGATGGCAATTCTAACTCATAAGCAACCTGTCCAATTCGTCGAAGAATTTTATACGGCTCGATATACCTTGGACTCAGTTTACCTTTCTTCCCAAAACGCATAACACCCTTCATTGGTGAGATCCTCAGGAAAACCCAATCACCAACCTCAAACTCCAGATCACGACGTCAGACATTGGAATAAGATTTTTGCCTGCTTTGTGCCGTCCTCAATTGCTCCTGTATCACTTTCACCTTCTCAATAGCTTGGTGAATCAAATCTGGCCCATTAATTCTGTTTCACCGACTTCGAGTCATCCAACTGGTGATTTACATCTCCTCCCGTATAGTACCTCGTATAGGGCCATTTTAATACTGGAATTGTAGCTATTATTGTAGGAGAATTCAATGAGTGGAAGGTGATCATCCCAATTCCCTTTAAAATCTAGAACACATGCACGTAGCATAGTTTCCAGTGTCTGAATGGTACGTTCAGCCTGTCCGTTAGTATAAGGATGAAATGCAGTGTTGAGATTCACTTGTGTGCCTAAACCCTTTTGAAAAGACCTCTAAAAGTTAGCCGTAAATTAAGCTCCTCGGTCTGGTATAATAGATACCGGCATACCATGAAGCCTAACAATCTCCTTGATATACAACTTCGCATAATCTTCTGTCATGTAAGTTGTTTTAACTGGCAGAAAATGGGCACATTTTGTAAGTCGATCAATTATCACCCAGATGGAGTAAAACATATAATAAGAGCGAGGTAATCCAATAATGAAGTCCATATTAATCACCTCCCACTTCCAGGTCGGAATCTCTATATTCTGAAGCAATCCATCGGGTTTTTGATGTTCTATCTTTAATGGTTGACAATTGGGACACTGGGCAACAAATTCTGCAATAGACTTCTTCATGTTATCCCACCAATACTCCTCCTTGACATCATGATACATCTTTGTCGAGCCAGTATGGATGGAATATCGGGATTGATGAATCTCATTCATAATCTTCTCTCGCAACCCTACCACATTAGGCACACATAATTGGCCCTGGTATCTCAGTGCCCCATCTCTTCCGATCTCAAAAGCCGTACTTTTACACTGCTGAATGTTCTCTCTTAATCGTACTTAGATAGGATCTTCATATTGTCGTGCTTTTACCTCAGCTATCAAATATTATTCTATATAGTAACACCTCCATCATCAGAGTCTAACAATCTATTTCTCATATTGGATAGCTGATGAACCTCTTTAGTCAACCCCTATCTACCTGTCTCAATATGTACTAAGCTTCCCATTGACTTACAGCTTAGAGTGTCTGCCACAACATTGGCTTTACCGGGATGATACAATATCTCAACATCGTAGTCTTTCAGTAATTCAAGCCACCTACGCTGCCTCAAATTCAACTCTTTTTGCTTGAAGAAGTATTTAAACTCTTGTGATCTGTGTAGATGTAAACATGGACGTCGTATAAGTAGTGCCGCCATATCTTCAAAGCATATATTACTGCAGCCAATTCCAAATCATGGGTTGGATAATTCTTTTAATGCTTCTTCAATTGTCTTGATGCATAAGCACTCACCTTCCCACTCTGCATGAATACGCACCCCAAACATATACCTGAGGAATCACAATATACCACATAACCTTCTGTTCCTTCAGGGAGAGTGGGCACTGGTTGGTAGATTACCCCATAATTCTAGGTAAATTGGTAGAAAAGCTTAGTAACATTTGACCTAATGTTTAAGTAAAATTATGAACCTAAGTTGTGACAACTTTTGTCGACTTTTGTCTCATAACTCGTTTGACTTCAAGACTTATAATACGGATATTATATGATTCAAATACCTTAAAACACTACCTCTTGAGTGTATTAAGCACCTCTAGCTTTATCCGAAAATACGGCTCACCACATCCTTGATTCGTTTAACTTCTAATACTTGTTAAGCACCCTTATACACCTTTGTATCATTGAAAACCAATAGGATTAACTTCTTATCATCTTAAAGATAATCTCTTCATGGATTTACATTGACTACCTTATGACATGAGCTAACATTTGTGAATATGGGTTGTAACATTTGTGAATGTAAGGGTCTATGGGGAGTCCAAATCATCGTGGATTTCAACGGAAATTTCCGATTAATTTTCCCCTATAAAATGGTCACTAGCAAAACTTGCAAGTAGTTAAGCCCAACATATGGCCTCACAAGGCTACACAAAGCATTACGGATATTTACATTATTTGCATATCACCATTTTGTATTAAGGAAGAGTATTCTCAAGTTATTGCTTACCTCATAGAGCCATTTCACCTTCTAATGTATCCTGTGTTCCTCCAGCATCTTTGTTATCTTCATTATGGAATAGGTACAGGTATTTTGACTTCATCTCCTCTTCTGCTTCCCATGTCATTTCTTCCATCTTCTTGTTCCTCCACAATACTTTGACGGAAGCTACATCTTTTGTTCTCAGCTTGCGGACTTGTCGATATAATATAGCCACTGGCACTTATTCATATGATAGGTCATCTGTAACTTGTACATATTTGATAGGGACGACTCGAGAAGGGTCTCCAATACATTTCCTCAACATAGATACATGGAATACCGGGTGGACAAATTCCAATTATGATGGCAATTCTAACTCATAAGCAACCTGTCCAATTCGTCGAAGTATTTTATACGGCCCGATATACCTTGGACTCAGTTTACCTTTCTTCCCAAAAAGCATAACACCCTTCATTGGTGATATCCTCAGGAAAACCCAATCACCAACCTCAAACTCCAGATCACGACGTCGAACATTGGAATAAGATTTTTTCCTGCTTTGTGCCGTCCTCAATCGCTCATTTGTGTCGTCCTCAATCGCTCCTGTATCACTTTCAGCTTCTCAATAGCTTGGTGAATCAAATCTGGCCAACTAATTCTGTTTCACCGACTTCGAACCATCCAATTGGTGATTTACATCTCCTCCCGTATAGTGCCTCGTATGGGGCCATTTTAATACTGGAATGGTAGCTATTATTGTAGGAGAATTCTATGAGTGGAAGATGATTATCCCAATTCCCTTTAAAATCTAGAACACATGCTCGTAGCATATATTCTAGTGTCTGAATGGTACATTCAGCCTGTCCGCCAGTCTAAGGATGAAATGGAGTGTTGAGATTCACTTGTGTGCCTAAACCCTTTTGAAAAGACCTCTAAAAGTTATCCATAAATTGAGCTCCTCCGTCTGGTATAATAGATACCGGCACACTATGAAGCCTAACAATCTCCTTGATATACAACTTCGCATAATCTTCTGTCGTGTAAGTTGTTTTAATTGGCAGAAAATGGGCACATATTGTAAGTCGATCGATTATCACCCAGATGGAGTAAAACTTATGATAATAGCGAGGTAATCCAATAATGAAGTCCATATGAATCACCTCCCACTTCCAGGTCGGAATCTCTATATTCTGAAGCAATCCATCGGGTTTCTGATGTTCTATCTTTACTTTTTGACAATTGGGACACTAGGCAACAAATTCTGCAATAGACTTCTTCATGTTATCCCACCAATACTCCTCCTTGACATCATCTTTGTCGAGCAGGGATGGATGGAATATTGGGATCGATGAATCTCATTCATAATCTTCTCTCGCAACCCTGCCACATTAGGCACACATAATCGGCCCTGGTATCTCAGTACCCCATCTATTCCGATCTCAAAAGCCGTACTTTTATATTGCTAAATGCTCTCTCTTAATCGTACTAAGATAGTATCTTCATATTGCCTTGCTTTTACCTCAGCTATCAAAGATGATTCTGATGTATTCTGTACAGTAATACCTCCGTTATCAGAGTCTAACAATCTATTTCTCATATTGGCTAGCTGATGAAGCTCTTTAGTCAACCCCTATCTACCTGTCTCAATATGTACTAAGCTTCCCATTAACTTACGGCTGAGAGCGTCTGCCACAACATTGGCTTTACCTGGATGATACAATATCTCGACATCGTAGTCTTTCAGTAATTCAAGCCACCTACGCTGCCTCAAATTCAACTCTTTTTGCTTGAAGATGTATTGTAAACTCTTGTGATCTGTGTAGATGTCAACATGGACGCCGTATAAGTAATGCCGCCATATCTTCAAACCATATATTATTGCAGCCAATTCCAAATCATGGGTTGGATAATTCTTTTAATGCTTCTTCAATTGTCTTGATGCATAAGCAATCACCTTCCCACTCTACATCAATACGCACCCCAAACCTTTTCCTGAGGCATCACAATATACCACATAACCTTCTGTCCCTTCAGGGAGAGTGAGCACTGGTGCGGATGTCAAACGATTCTTCAGCTCCTAAAAACTACGTTCACAAGTGTCAGACCACTGGAACTTGGTAGCTTTCTTTCTTAACTTAGTCAATTGTGCTGATAGAGGAAAACCCTTCTACAAACCGCCTATAATATCATGCTAGCCCTAGGAAGTTGCGGACTTTTGATGGTGTTGTAGGTCTCGGCCAATTCTTTACTGCATCAATCTTCTGAGTATCGACACTAATACCCTCGTCAGATATCACATGGCCAAGGAACGATACTAAGTTCAGCCAATATTCACATTTAGAGAGATTAGCATATAACTTACGATCCTGAAGCGTCTGTAATACAATCTGCAAGTGGCCCGCATGTTCCGCCTCTGACCGAGAATACACTAGAATGTAATCAATGAATACAATCATGAACACATCAATATATGGCCTAAATACAGTATTCATGAGATCCATAAAAGCTGCCGGGGCATTTGTTAGCCCGAACGACATCACCAAGAACTCAAAGTTCCCATATCTTGTCCGGAAGGCCGTCTTTGGAATATCCTTCTCCTTAACCCTCACATGATGATACCTTGAACGTAAATCAATCTTGGAGAAATACTTGGCACCCTGGAGTTGGTCAAACAGGTCGTCAATTCTTGGAAGTGGATATTTGTTCTTTATAGTAAACTTATTCAACTATCGATAGTCGATACACATCCATAACGACCCGTCTTTCTTCCTTACGAATAAGACTGGTGCACCCCAAGGTGAAGTGCTAGGCCTAATGAAGCCCTTATCCAGCAAGTCCTTCAACTGCACCTTCAACTCTCACAACTCTGTCGGGGCCATTCTGTATGGAGGGATAGAGATCGTTTGAGTGTAAAGCAACATCAATGCTAAACTCAATCTCCCTTTCAGGAGGAAGGCCTGGGAGTTCATCTGGGAAACCATCTGGAAATTCGTTGACCACGAGAATTGATTGTAGAGTAGGCAGCTTCGCCTCCGCATCCCTAACATGAACGACATGATAAATGTAACATTTTGATATCATTTTCCTTGCCTTAAGATAGGAAATAAACCTACCTTTCGGTGTAGCAATGTTCCCCTTCCATTCAATGACGGGTTCACTAGGAAATTGAAAGCTAATCATCTTCGTACGACAGTCAACATTTGCATAGCATGAGGCCAACCAGTCTATTCCCATTATCACATCAAAATCAACCATTTATAACTCAAATATATTTTCCGAGGTTTGATGACTATAAATCATCACAGCACAACCTCTATATACCCTTCTAGCAATCACAAAATCTCCTGTCGGAGTATATACCGCGAGGGGTTTACTTTTCAATTCAGGTTCAATGCCAAACATATTAGCCACAAAGGGTGTAACGTATGATAATGTAGATTCCGGATCAATCAACATGTATAAATCATAAGAAAACACAGAAAATATACCTGTAATAACATCTGGAGATGACTCGAGATCCTGTCGACCTACTAGAGCATAGGTTCAATTTTTAGCACCACTCGAACTCGGCACTGCACCTCTACCTCTACCACGACCTATCGACTGCTGAAAACCCCGTGCTGGAGGTCGAACTGATGAGGAAAAACCAGACACAGATCCAGTCGGCTGAGCCATACCATCAACTTCTCTATTAGGACAATCCCGCATCATATGGCTATGCTGTCCGCAAGAATAACAAACATTAGAATCTTGACGGCATAGTCCAAAGTGGGCCTTACCGCACTGATCACAACGTGGTGTTGGGGGTATCGTCTGACTAGTATCCCTGTGATGTTGAAAGCCTGATGCCTGCGAAATCTGACCCGAACCAGAATAGGTAAATCGATCATTTCGAGGCCTCTGAAACTATGGAGTAGCAGTAGCTACAGGTGGCGTTGAACTCCTCAAAAACTAGTACCTAACGTTGCCTCTGAAGTCATCAGAATACCCTGCAAATCTCGCCCTCTTATGTTGGCCCCTATCCTGCTCCCTATCAGCCTTCTGCTGGCGCTTACGATCATCTAGGGTTTGGGCATGAGCCTGAATACGGGAAATATCCATGCCCTCCACCAATGAGGCTGTCGTACACTCATTTATCAGATATGGTCCAAACTCGTTCACGAACAAATGCACTCTATCACTCATCTCGGCCACCATATGGGGAGCATACCATTCCAAAGAATCAAACTGCATACTATACTCTCGCACACTCATATTACCTTGTCGAAGGTTCAAGTACTTATCAGCTCTAGCTCGTCATATCTCAACTGGCAAGTAGTGACAAAAGAAAGGCCTCAAAAAATTCCTTCCACATAGCTGGAGGAGAGTTCGGACCCCTGGATCTCTCCCAACTATCATACCAGAAATCCGCTAAATCCTGTAACCGATAAGAAGCCAACTTTACTGCCTCCGTATCACTAGCATGCATAACCCGCAGTGTACGATGAACCTGGTCAATAAAAGTCTGCGGGTCCTCCTTGGTGTCTGATACGGTAAACACTGGAGGGTCTAAATTAATAAAATCACGAACTCTCGTACTAACTGGTTTATCAGCAGCACCTGTATTTTGCCTCTAAGCCTGAGCAGCTACCAAGCTAGTCAACAACTGCAAAGAACTCCGCATATCCTGGTCAGTAGTGCCAGACGGAGGAACTGGAGGTGCTGGGTGCCTCCTAATATCCTCTAGAGGAGACAGAGTAGATGAGGTATGAGAGGGCATCTCACTTTGAGCCTCACTTTGTCCTGCTCTGGCTTGGGGCACCTGACTAGTACCCTCTCCTATTGTTGTATCAAGCTGTCTACTAATCGTTTACTTCGTAGTCGAAGGCATCACTGAAAGAAAACAAGGTGAATATTAGAGACGAACACTTACGACCCAACTCTACGCATATCTGAATTCAGGAAGAAGGTAACAACCCTTGATGTCATGTAGCCTCCCATTATAAATGTGGCACACTACACATCCATAATCAAGACTCTACTAGACCCGGACCATAGACAACCCCTAGGACACACTTGCTATGATACCAAGTTTGTCGCGACCCAAACTAGAGGGCCGTGACTAGCACCCGGCCATACTTGCCGCGCACCAACGTATATTTTATCTAACCTTCTTTATTATCTTTTAGGGCTGACGAGATCAATATAATTGGTAGACATGGATCATGGACAACTAACAACAAAAGATGATGACATGAACATACATAACATGGGATGACCAGACAATTAAGAAACAATATTTAAGGTACAAGCTACCACGCTAACATGAAAGACTATACAACAAAAATCAACAGACAAAGCAAACCAAACTATACATGAGTCGACACATGTCTATCAGCCTCTAAAGGAACATAAGTGCTGAATAGTGCCGGAACAAGGCCCCGACATACCCATAATGTCCATAACAAAAATTCATACCAAGACCACGGCAAGTCCGAAGAAGGGATCTCGCCAATCACCGCTGAATTGGACCGCCTACTGTGGTGGGGGAGCTGCGCCTGACTGTCTATCAGGACCTGCAGCACGACATGCAGCGTCCACAAATAAAAGGATGTTAGTACGAATAAAGTACTGAGTATGTAAGGCAGGGAACCATAAGTACGAACAGTAATGTAAGCAGGGATAGAGAATATACAACCTGTAACGTCTGGGTACCTCTGAGGGCTACTGACATGCTATGCATGATACATATGTATATATGCATAAACTTTTAAAACATATGCCTCTGTGGGCATCATCATCATCATATCACATACCCGGCCATAATAGGCTCAATAAAAACGTACCCTGCCATCATAAAGCTCGATAGAATCGTACCCAGCCATGTGGAGCTTGGTAAAACCCAACTGATCAGTGGTTGCACAATAGGTGTCGCACCCGGCCGACTATAGCGCGGCTCGGTAGAGTAGAATAGATACATATATATATTGTATGCTCGACTCATGGAATCACGTTCTAAACCTTTCGGAGTGACGTAAGGTCGGTATCCTCTGTACACATTATTAGGACTAACTCTTCACTATGAACCATATAAGAATTAGGAAGTACCAACAACATTGATAATATAAGAATAAAAGAAGAACATCAACATTAATCGTTCCATAAGAGGGGAAATAATGTAAGTACTACTAGCTTCTAAGAGTAGAGTATCTTTGGAAGCTCGTTCATTACATTATGTATAATCGGAGTCATGCAAATGAAGGAAAGGGATAGCCTCACATACCTTGTATATACTTCCCAACCTCAAGATATGCAAATGTCAAGACTCCTTAGTCTACAATAGGAGAAATGACACTATCGTTAATGTTTAAGCACCGTAACTATTATGTACCGACCACAACCTATTTTATGATGAAACAGACAACACCTCCCCTATTTATATGACTTCCACAAGTGAAAACAATCACCAAAAATCCCAAACAACATCAATGTTAATCATATTGAACCTCCCAAAACAGTCCACCAACTGATAACATTACTACCAAGCCTTTCGATATATATTCCACAAGTTCTAGCTTCAATGATTTAGCCGCAACATGGATTTTCCATGAAATATCCCTTCAATGCTGTCACAACAACAAGAAAGCGAAACTAGCAATCAATAAGTGTTTTCGGCACTAAAATCACTTTAGAAGGCTTGAAATCTCCTAGGGTTGATATTAAGAACCTGAGGGAGTATTTACAGAACATAAACCTTTTATAACAACCTCCCACATGAGTTGGAATAACACAAAAATGAGCAACAACAAGAAGAAAAAGAAACTTTCTAGCGCCACAGGATTCCCGACACTTGATTTGTGTTGTTTCTCCTTTGTTTGGGTCTTGAATCTTGAAAGAACATTGAGAGGGTTTTCCTAGGGTTCTAAGGTCTGAATATCGTGAAAAAATGACTTAAAACGGGTTGGAGGCATGATATATATACCCAAATATCATAAACCGCCTAAGTGGCCCCATAGAGAGGTGCTTGGCGCAGTCTCACGAAAATACTAATATCTCTCTACTCCAAAATCGTATCGATGAACGTTTTAATGCGTTGGAAACTAGACTCATAGATATTAAATTTGGTGGGTAGATTACCCCATAATTTTAAGTAAATTGGGAGAAAATTTTAGTAACATTTGACCTAATGTTTAAGTAAAATTATGAACCTAAGTTGTGATAACTTTTGTCGACTTTTCCTGAGAAATGGAAGTTTACTCGTAAGTGGTGCACTTGTGCCTTCCTATTTTGCTTATGGCGGAGGCGGGCTCCGTAAATGAGCCTTTCTTTCCCTTTCTGCAGCAATTCCATGGATGCCATACGAGGTCCTTGACCTAAGGGATTGAGCTTGGAAGTTGGCGACCCACTCGACTTACGATGGACATAAGTGGCGAGCCTTGCCTAGGGTAGATGGGAGGCAAAAAACCACGATAAGTGCTATGCGATTCGCTCCTCTTTTAAAAGGCGCTTTCTTTTTATGCGTACTAACTCCGTCATTGTAGGCATTGGGGAGTTTTTTTAGGCCAGATCGTGCCCTCTCGAAGAGGGATAAGGATCGTCACCTTTGGGGCTGAGGAATAATAATAATAAGCAAAAAGAACCTTCGCGGGGCGACGATGCTTATAGCAAGATGAGCCCAGCCCGGAGGCTCATAGAGGATGTATCAGCCGAGTCTTCAACGCTTGTCACGCCCCCTTTTTTCCCTCCGCGGAGAAAGTCTGGGTTTCGACACTCATGGGTGTAATAACTCATTTCCTTTTTTGGAATTGGGTATTTGAAGAATCTCCACCTAACAAATTAAGGTGTGTTAGGGCACCTAAAGTAATTAACTCATGTAACTAGTTTGTGTTACCAAAGATTAGGGTAAGGGCTCAAAATGACCTTGAGGGAAAGGTGTTAGGCACCCCTCTTGGTCCACAACTATGGGTCCCGACCGAACTTATAGTCACGAATTAGTCCAAATAAATACTTGAAACAAATAATTACAAATAAGGCATGTTTGTATAACTCAAATAGTAATAAGACAGAAGTTTTGAACAAGTTTTATAAAACAAAGTCTTTAAACAAAAAGGAATTTTGGGAAAGGGGGAGTCCTAGGAAAGTTAGCTTATAGGATCACCCCACACAATGTCTGGTAAACACTCCTCAAAGAGGGGCTACACGTGATATTAGTACGTATTCATCATATCTCATATATACCCTTCACATCCCCGTAGTGGTCATTTAAAGCGAGTTTTTGGTTAGCGATCTCTATTGCGTGTTGTTACCCGTCCCTTCTTAATGGTCCTGGAGGGATTTAGGACCTCTACCTATAGGTGGTTCTATACAGGCCCCTTAAGGTTTTAAAGGTGAAAACACTAAGGCAACAAGCAAGAAGAATTTGTACTTTAGCAGATAAAAGGGAGAAATTACAGGCTCAAAGTTACCTCCTCAAACAATACACATAAACAGCATGACTCAAGCACAAATAAGGTCCTTTTGTCAAATAGTATCCTAAGGCATGATATCTAAGTGAATGTACAGAAGACAGGTAGTTTATTTTATAAACTCAGAAGTAATGACCCTAGCAATTGCCTATTGATATTTTAAAAAAAAACTGTTAAACCAGAACAACATTAAGTCACAGAAACAAATTCAGAGTTGCGAGATTTGAAAACACCCTATAAGATTGCCTATACACGACATACTGATGACTACGTTTTATATAGTGAAATAACGCAGATTTAAAAATAGACTCTTGAATCCCTACTGGCGTGCAGCCTAATGATAGATCAAGGCAACTTTTAAAAGAACTCGTTTCAAGGAAATATAAACCACTTAATTAAACCAGTTTAGAAGTGAGCTAATCGTTAGCCGGATTGATTTATTTAAAACAAACTAGTTTAGGTCTATAGGAAAAATTTCTAGTGTGGTTCCCTATTTGAATGATATCTAGTTGTTTAATATTGATTCTTGAAATTTTGCAGGCATGATGACAAATGAAAAAAAAATGTGAACACTTGTTATAACAGAATTTGGATTGAATTATATCCTATAGGTATGGCTTCTACTTGTGAAGCTGATTTTATGACTTATAAACATGATTTCTATTATGGAATCACTTGAAACCTATAGGCATGATTTCTAACATGGTGAGACAAACATAACAAGATGTAAAAGTCCTATTGGCATGTTTTCTATTTGGTAAGGAAATCATATCAAAATGTAAAGTCCTATAGGCATGGTTTTTACCCGTATTACCCCACAAACATGTAGCTACCCACCATTTTCACTAATTACACCAATATTCATTCAAAAATTATTACAGACCGTACGAATGAATTACATAAGTAGATAAGAAAATAAGAAGTTATTCTATAGGGATCCTACAGATAGACCCAAATTTCCAAATCCTCCAATACCCTGAAATGCCCAAATTCCATAGACAATGTGATAGTCTAGGTGCATCAAAGTTCCCTAAGGATCTCAAGGATCTCGGGCAGTGCTTACACCTAGACTTGGTAATCAAAATTGAATTAGTGCAGTGTGGAAGGGCCTGCATCAGTATGCCAGAGTTTAGAGGGTTCTCAAGAGGATCCCAAGGCAGTACACATACTGGAGGGGGCAGAACATATTGACTTACGAGTAAAGTGAAAGTGCTTGACTTAATTTGAAAGGTTTTAGTGGGAAAACAGTATTAAAAGAGATTTTTTGGAAATACTTTGTGCAGTAAAACAACTTTGAAAAGAGAGAGTTACATGATTAGACAACAGTAGATCAAATAGGAGTCCCAAAACCACATTAGCAATACTCACAAAACCATAACAGAAGGAACAACCCTACACACAGGGGTAATGGGGATTGGGGATATATAGAACACATAATTGTAAACACATAACAAGCAAAGGTCTTAGGAATTGGTATAGACATGCTCACACACGACTGATCAGACATAGTCACAGAACCAGCAATGCTTGAGGGGGTTCAGTATAGGATCCACATTATTTAAGATCAATCCCAAAACCATACAAGTTATGAGTGCAGACTACTTCATAAGGAGACTCATACCAGAAACCAGATAGAGCAAAATCACATGGAGATAGACTACATGGGGATGGTAACATGTTTATACTAATCCTAAGGAAGGGGAGTACATGACATGTTAATCATGCAATCATATTAACTGCAAGTTTCACAGCAAAACCATAAGTAAAAGCAAACTATAAATAAGAGGAACTGAAACAATAAGAGAACCATATTGTTTTTTGGAACTTGAATGGAAATTAGAACATACCAGTAGAGAAGATAGTAAACAAAAGTGAAGGAGCAGGAGAGCACAGTAGTTAGCCTTGGCTTGCAGCCAGCTAACTTAGAATAATAGCAAGTAGCACAAAAGAGACAACAAAAAGTTTAAGTGTGTGAGAGAGAGAGCTTTTGAACCAAAGTGTTCATGTGTTTGTGTTAATGATTGAGCATGTATATATAGTAGTTATAAAATTAGGTAAAATAAGGCAAGAATCATAGTAGCATAATAATTATGGAACTCAGAACCAATTAGAGTAAAATCAGGACAAGTACTCCCTTAAGTTAAGGGAATCAATTCAAATGGTAAGAACAAGTAGCATATAAGGAAAGAAATCAATGCATGACTAATAACGAAAGAATCAAATTCAGTAAGTATAAGGTAAACAATTAGAGCTAAGTTTAGAAAACTCTATTAAGGAAATAGTCAGTAAGAATAAAGTACCACAAAAGACAAGGTAGGCGAATCAGTCAATTTGAATAGAAGAGGTAGAAATTGAGGGTTTAAGGGAAGGTCTTTCAATCAAAGAGGAAGTCATGATTCATTATTCCGCATATAAATAGAGTAAGTTAAGAATAACCAGTCATAGGAAACATGCAGGTTAAAAAGTATTGATAGCAAGAGGCAAGTCTGAACAATCAAGATGAACATAAACATACAGAGATGATATAAGTTAAGCAATAGATGCTCAGTAGAAACACATTCGAAGTGAAATAGTCACAGAAACTCAAACAAGAATAGGCTAGTCACAAAATCAAACAAAGAAACCTAGAAAAATTAGGGCTTTCCACATAGGCAAGTTGAAGAGATAGTAAACTCACAGAATCATTCGAAGTATGCGAGAAAATAGAAGTTTAAACATAAAAAATCAGTTTAAACAAAGTTTTAGAAGAAGTTCTGAAAACCCTAATTTTAGAAGAAGGTGAAAATACTTTAAAACCGATGATTCTTGTAAAGAGTTCCAAAGATAATGTAGAACATCAAAGAAACAGACTGAAATCATTTTAAAATCGTACAGATCTAGGAGATGTAGGCAGAAATTAGTGTTTCAGAAGAAACCCATGTAGAGATGAAAGAACCTGTCTAGAATCCCAAGGATCGTAACAAGTACGGCGTTATTTTGCTCGAAATCACACTAAAGTAGCCAAGAACAGCCAAATGAAAAATTCTAGATGCAAGTCGGCGTGGCCTAGGGCCCTTGAAGACGTTAGAGAAGGAGAGCATGGCAATAGAGGAGCCATTGGAGGCTTAGGAGTTGAAGGGAGATCACCGGAGAAGACTGGAGAAGAAGGTCGGTGGTTGAAGAAGTTAGGGTTAGGTTGAGTGGTTGAGAGACGAGAGGAGATGAGAGAATACAAAGGTGACGGTCTATGAATAATGAGCTAGGTTTAGGGGTCATTTGGATTTAAAATTGTATGAACGGACAGGGTCGTTAATCTTTTAGATCAACAGCCAGGATTTAATATGGCTTTGGGTTGGGTAGGCGGGTTCAGGGTTTGGGTCGGGTATTTTTAATATGAAATTGGGCATGGGTTAGGTTTAAATTGGGCTACAATCAAAATGCAAATCTAGCTATATTTTAAATAGCCCATTTTCCCAATATAATTTATAATAAATGATAAATAATTTTTAAAAAACTAATTTCATGTACTATAATGATTTAAAATAGATATTTAACATTTTTAAAAATATAGGAGATCAATTTTATGCATATAAATGTAATTATACATTAATGGACTAATATTGCAATTATATGCAATTTAGCTTTAAAAATACAAAATGCAGTTATAAGAATTCATAAAAAAATATTTTAACCATATATTGGAATAAATATAAAAATTAAATGTCTAAATTACCACAACAATAATTAGAGGGATAATTACTAGGGATTTTTTGAATAAAAGGCAAGGAAGGAAATAAATCAATTTAAATCCTTAAAATTATAGGAAAAATTATAAAAAACCTTGTTCATGCTTATATATGCACATATATGCTGTTGTGGAAGTATTTATGCATATTTAAAATATATAGGGAAAAATTAGGTATCAACAGCTGCCCCTCTTTTCCCGAGAAGGATGAAATAGATTTCGGTTAAAGAAATGATGGCCAATTTTGACCGGGCCGGATGCTTTGAAAGAAAGGGGCCGGACTCCGGTCTTAGAGCTGCCTAGATATCTCTAGTTTTACAGGAATCGGGCCATGTGTTGTTCCGGATTCATCTACGGAATATGCCGATGAAATTATTGTAAGAACGGACACGCGATACCGAAGCGGCTACGGTGATCGGTCAAAGCTCGGGATAGTTGAAGGAACTTGAGCGAGATCGCTCCTACTAGGATAGCGGTTGCTTACTGGTTGCCTGCAGATAAAAGATGCTATAAAAGTATTTGCGAAAATTTAAACATGATGCAGATTCCCTTTGGACCATGAAGGTTGTCTTTGGACGGTTAAAGATGACGTCCTTGGACCATGACGTCCTGGGCGATGAATTGTTTAGTAAGGGATTCACAGGCCAGAAAATGATTTTCTCGGGCCATGACAATGGTGCCTCCGAACAATGACGCCTTTGAATAATGATTTACAAATTTGAGAGATCCTCAAGCCATGGCATGGTGTCTTCCGGCTATGAGGATGATGCCTTTAGTTTATGACGCCTTCGGATAGATTGGCGATATTTTAGCCCATAATATGCAATAGGCATGATGTTATCAAGACAATGATTAGTCTTGTGAAATGGAGGGTAGAGCTTAGCCCGATTGAAACGCAAATAGATAGTAAAATAAAGCAATATATGTGCAAAAGGGACACTGCTTAGTCCCATGTGAAAATGGAGGCAAGGATTAGCCTCATGCAGGTATAGAGGCAAAGATTAGCCTCATGCAATTAGGGAGGTAGGGATTAGCCTCACGCAGGTATGCAGTCAAGGATTAGACTCATGCAAGTAGGGAGGCAAGGATTAGCCTCATACAGGTATGGTGTCAAGGATTATACATATGCAAGCAGGGAGGCAGGGATTAGCCTCATGCAGGTATAGAGTAAAGGATTAGACTCATGCAAGTAGGGAGGCAGGGATTAGCCTCATGGAGGTATAGAGTCAAGGATTAGACTCATTCAAGTAGGGAGGCAGGGATTAGCCTCATGCAGGTATGGAGTCAAGGATTAGACTCATGCAAACATGGAGGCAAGGATTAGCCTCACGCATGTATGGACTTAAGGATTAGACTCATGCAAGTAGGGAGGCAGGGATTAGCCTCATATAGGTATGGAGTCAGGGATTAGACTCCTGCAAGTATGGAGGAAAGGATTATCCTCATGCAGGTATGGAGTCAAGGATTAGACTCCTGTAAGTAGGGAGGCAAGGATTAGCCTTATGCAGGTATAGAGTCAAGGATTAGACTCATACAAGTAGGGAGGTAGGGATTAGCCTCATACAGGTATGGAGTCAGGGATTAGACTCATGCAAGTTGGGAGGTAAGGATTAGCCTCATGCAGGTATGGAGTCAAGGATTATACTCATACAAGTAGGGAGGCAAAAAATTGGCCTCATGAAGCTATAGAGTCAAGGATTAGACACACGCAGATATGGAGGCAGGGATTAGCCTCATGCGAATGTGGAGACAAGTATTTTCCTCATGCAGAGAGCAAGTAGTAAGTAAAAGTAGCATATGTCTTAGTTTGAGATGTATTCGATGTCTGATGACCTGATTGATAGTGAATTATCTTTGTGTATACATGTTTTGCGAGCGCTATCGTTACGTCAAATGTGCCTGCATTCAAGAAAAATTGTAAGTTCTGTGAGGGGGAGGTTGGTTCATGCTTCGTCCCTAGCCTTGCTATGCTCCATTCTGAAAGCCCCTTTTGAATTCCCCTAGGTAACACCTGACTGTTATAGAAATAGAGTTTTTCAAAAAATATGCAATTATTGATAAAAATAGAGTTATTTCAGAAATATATTGATACATTTAGATGAACTAGTGACTGTAACACATCTCAAAGGCATTGTAGCTCCCTTATGTCGGAATTGTGAGGGCCCTCCTCAAAATTCTACCATAGTTTAGTAGATGATCATTCTGTAGTTTGCGGATAATGGATATTGCTAAACCTTCTTCGCAATTTTGAGAATCCTTCTCAAAATTCTGCCCCAATTTCTTAACTGATTACTGATCGTCTGACACATGTTGGCATTGACTGGACTTGCTTCGGAATTTTAAGGGTCCTCCTCAAAATTCTGCCCTAGTTTTTGCTCTTGGGAGAAATGAAAATTTTATTATGATATGACTGAACCCATAAGGTTGCCTACGTATCCCCTCTTAAACGGGAATCAGGTCAAGCGTAGTTCAATTACATCAGAAAATAAATGTAAAGTAATCTAGGCATAGCATCTCTTGACTGCATCTGAATTGATTGGTTTTGGCCAGACTTCTCAATCCATTTCTGCAAGTATGAGTGCTCCTCATGTTAGCACCCTATGGATCATGTACGGACCTTGACAGCTGGGGGAGAATTTCCCCTTGGCTTCAGCTTGATGCGTGAAGATTTTCTTTAATGCCGACTGCCCTAGTGTGAACTGTCTTAGTTTGACTTTTTTGTTGAAAGCTCGGAACATTCTGTTCTGATAAAGTTGGCCGTAACACACTGTGTTCATTCTCTTTCCATCAATAAGGGCCAATTGTTCATAGCGACTCCTTATCTATTCTGCATCGAGAAGTTCATCCTTATGTTTGATTCTTAAAAAAGAAATCTCCACCTCGGCTAGGATGACAACCTCGGTACCATAAACCAACATGTAGGGAGTTGCACTATTTGAAGTGCGGACTATAGTGCGGTACCCTAACAGAGCAAAGGGTAACTTCTCATGCCATTGTTTGTGGTTCTCTACCATTTTCCATAGTATCTTCTTGATGTTTTTGTTAGCGGCTTCTACGGCTCCATTCATCCGAGGTTTGTAGGATGTGGAATTGTTGTGCTTGATTTTGAAAGCTTCACATATAGTTTTCATTAGATCACTGTTGAGATTGGCGGTGTTGTCGGTAATAATGGACTCAGGAACTCCGAATCGGCAGACAATACAATCCTTGACAAAATCTGTGATGACTTTCTTGGGTACAACTTTGTAAGATGCAGTTGCTACCCATTTTGTGAAGTAATCAATGGCTACCAGAATAAACTTGTGTCTGTTTGAAGCAGTGGGCTCAATCGGACAAATAATATCCATTCCCCAGGCAACGAATGGCCAAGGTGAGTTTTTTGCATTGAGCTCATTCAGCGGCACTTTTATCATATTGGCATGCACTTGGCATTGAAAGCATTTGTGGACATACTAAATGCAATCCGTCTCCAGGGTCATCCAAAAGTAACCTGCCTCTGTATCTTCTTAGCCAAGACAAAACCATTCATGTGTGGGTCACAGGTCCCAACATGCACATCCTCGAGCAACTTGGATGCTTTCTCTACGTCAACACATCTTAGTAAACCCAAATCAGGAGTTATTCTGTACAAGTTTCATCCGCTGTGGAAGAAGTGATTTGACAATCTCCAGAGCATGCGTTTCTAAGTATGATTTGCATGCTCAGGGTATTCTCCTTTTGATATGTACTCTTTGATGTCATGGAACCAAGGCTTTCCATCTGCTTCGTCCTCGTCATGAGCACAATATGCCGGCTGATTATGGATCCTCATCGGAATAGGATCAATGTAGTTCTTATTCGGATATTGTATCATAGATGACAAAGTGGCTAGTGCCTCGACAAAATCATTCGGAATTCTGGGCACATACCTGAATTCTATCTTTGTAAACCTCTTTCTCAATTCCTGCACATGGTATAGATATGGCAATATCTTGGAATTTTTGGTGGCTCACTCTCCTTGTACCTGGTGCACAAGCAAATTTGAATTATCGATCACTAGCAACTCCTGAACGTTCATGTCGACTGCCATGTTAAGCCCTGGTATGCAGGCTTCATATTTCACCATGTTGTTGGTGCAAGGAAATCTGAGTTTAGCAGATACCAGATAGTGTTGGCCTGTTTCTAAAACCAAAACTTCTCCAATGCCCACTCCTTTGAAATTTGCGGCAACATCAAAAAACATCCTCTAACCATCATATGCTTCGGTAATGTCTTCTCCCACAAATGATACTTCTTCATCAGGAAAATACATTTTCAAGGGTTTATATTTTCCTCCCACCAGATTTTCAGCAAGGTGATTTGCCAATGCTTATCCCTTGACCGCCTTTTGAGTTACACAAACGATATCGAACTCACTTAGTAGTATCTTCCACTTAGCCAACTTCCCGGTCAGCATGGGTTTCTGGAATATGTACTTTAGGCGGTCCATCTTAGATATGAGGTAGGTAGTGCAGGCACAGAAGTAATGCCTCAATTTCTGGGCTATCCAGGTCAATGTACAACAAGTGCGCTCAAGCAGCGAATACCGAGCTTCATAAGGCATGAACTTCTTGCTCAAGTAATATATTGCATGCTCCTTTCTGCCTGTCTCATCATATTGTCCCAAAACACATCTGAAGGCTCCATCCAATACGGATAGATAAAGTAGCAAAGGTCGTCCTGGTTCTGGCGGGACCAGAACTAGCAGTGTGGACAGGTACTCCTTGATTTTTTCAAAAGCTTTCTGACAATCCTCGGTCCAACTTGTTTCAGCATCCTTTCTTAGCATCTTCAAGATGGGTTCACATATGACTGTGGACTGTGCTCTAAAGCGACTGATATAGTTGAGACTCCCTAAGAATCTTGTCACATCCTTTTTACTCTTAGGTGGTGGTAAGTCCTAAATAGCTTTGACTTTAGATGGATCCAGTTCGATCCTTCGACGACTGATGATGAATCCCAATAATTTTCTTGCAGGAACCCCAAATGCGCACTTTATGGGGTTCAATTTCAAATTGTACCACCTTAGCCTGTCAAAGAATTTTCTCAGGTCTGCTATGTGATCTGCGGCCCTCTTGGATTTGATAATGATGTCGTCCACATACACCTCTATTTCTTTGTGTATTATATCATGGAAGATGGTTGTCATGACTCTCATGTAGGTTGCCCCAGCATTCCTCAGACTGAATGGCATCATTTTGTAACAGTATACACCCTACAGTATGGTGAAAGTTGTCTTCTCTACATCATCTTCATCCATCCAAATCTAGTGATAACCCGCGAAGCAATCTACAAAGGATTGGAGTTCATAATTGGCTCAATTATCGATCAAGATGTGTATATTTGTCAGTAGGAAGTCTTCATTATGACGGGCTTTATTTAAATCTCGATAGTCGACACATACCCTGAACTTCCCATCCTTTTTTGGAACTGGCACAATGTTAGCTAACCAGGTTGGGTACTCAACCACTCTGAGAACTTTGGCTTTGATCTGCTTGGTAACTTTCTCCTTGATTTTCAAGCTGATGTCTGGTTTGAACTTTCTGAGTTTTTGTTTTAGTGGCGGACACATGGGATTATAGGCAACATATGAACCACTATGGATGTGCTCAAGCCGGTCATGTTATCATATGATCATGCAAAAATATCCTCATACTCTTTTAGGAATAGAATGTACTCTTCCTTCTCTGTTGGTGACAAGTGAATGCTAATGCGGGTCTCCTTGTTGGTCTTGGCGTCTCCCAAATTTACTGCTTCGGTCTCGTCCAGATTGGACATAGGCTTATTCTCAAAATTTTCAACCTCCTTGACGATTTCCTCGGGTATCTCATCTTCTTCCTCTGAATCACTATTCTTATGTTGCGTTGCCTCATTACATGTCACAGTCACTGGTTCATCAGGAAAAGTAATAATAATTTTGTGGAAAGAAAAAGTGTAAAGATAGTAGTGAATAATAAAGAGCAAATGGATTTTATTAAAACTTGAAAAATTGTTCAGACAAAGCACTGCTCGATGAATCGAGCATTTATTTTGAAACAAGTAAAGATTAAAACGAAACTACAGGAAATTTTAAATGCCTATAACGGCTATAGAAGTAAATCTGCCAAGCTACCCAGGGACTCGGGGGGCTCGGGATGGTGTGGCGGTCCAGTTTCTGAGAATAGCTCCCTTCAACACAGTCTGAATAGTGAGGCCTTCTTCCTCCTCCTCCTCAATTATGGCACCATAGTCCATGTCCTCATCCTCCAAGAACAAATTCTTCAACCCAGCAAGTGCTTCTTCCTCTGCAGTTCCCCATATTGTGTCAACCTGATGAAAAGCTTGTTCCAAACGTGGCACTGGTTGCTCAAAAGGGTAATATGGTCCGCGCTACGGAGGTGACCAATCATTATACTCTTGCCATGTATATTGGTATCCGATCCCAAATGTGGTACCATGATTTTTCAGTTGTATTGGTTTGGTGATGCCTTGGAGGTTCTTTCCCTACACTTTGCCGGGTTCATATACAGACCATGCTTTCTGTTTTGTTACTCCACCATTTATCCTTCTCGACGGCATTGACCCATTATATGTGATGATAGGTTTCCCCTCCTAGCCTTCTTTTATGTACGCTGGCCGGGATGGTTTAACTAGTGTAGATGCGGTTACTCCCATCTCTGTAGATGATCACCTCTTGACGGTTCCATTCGAATTTTGTCGCTTGATGTAGTGTGGAAGGCACAGATCCAGCAACATGGATCCATGGTCGGCCCAATAGAAGATTATATGAGGCTGGTATATCAAGCACTTGGAATTCAACGTCGAACCAAGTTGGCCCCATCTGCAAGAAAAGGTTTATTTCCCCGATCGTGGCCCTATGGGACCCATCGAAAGCCTTCACATTCATGCTTCCTACTGGTATCTCATGGAAACCTTTGTCCAACCTTTTCTGTGTGTCCAATAGACAAATATTTAGGCTAAAACCCCCATCAACGAGGACCCTGGAAATGAACTTGTCTGCAAATCGCACTGTGATATGGAATGCTCGGTTGTGATTCAAACCCTCGGGTGGTAGATCATCTTCATGGAAGATAATCTTATGGCTCTCTAGCACTAGCCCAATCATGTTTTCCATTTATCCACCAGTGATGTTATTAGGTATGTAATCCACGCTCAGTACTTTCATCAGAGCGTTCTTGTGTGCCTCTGAATTCTGCAATATTGACAGGATAGATATCTGAGCAAGGACTTTGTTTAGATGGTTGAAAACAGAGTACTCCTTTGCATGTACTTTCATCCACAGGTCATCTGGCCCGGTCTCAATAATAGGCTGCCTAGTAGTAGCAGCCTTAATTGGTCCTCCCAAATGTCTAGTGTATAGACTCTTCCAGTTCTAGTCATTCCTTGTGCGGCGTCAGATTCCTCTATCTTGGCTTTCCCTTTTCGTCGAGCCTCGACAATATAATCCCAAGGTATTTCTTTTGAGTTGAATGGGGGTGTAGTTGATACTGTCACATTAAAGGGTGTGACCACTTCTACTTCAAATGGAGCAGAGGTGGCTGCGGGCGGAGCCACTTCCACCTCGAATAGAACTGATGCAGTTACCTCAACATCGATTGGTGCCTGAGTTTGAACCATAATAGGAGCTAGTGTGACTGCAACCTTAAAGTCATCGCCTTCTCTAATGAGCCCAATCGACCCCTCGGGGTCCGATTCTTCATTTGTCTCTATCACATGTATACCATCACCTCTATAATCAGGGTGGGGATTGTTGTGAACATTAGGTGCGGCTTCCTTTGCTTGTATGACCTTGTTGTCAATTAGCGTCTGGATTTTATCCTTCAATGTTCGGCACTTAATAGTGGTGTGCCCTTTCATACCGGAATGGTATGCACAAGTTTTGTTCAGATTGACCCATTTGAATGGATTTTCTAATGCCACTGCGGGAACATGAGTGATGTAACCTGCGGCTTTCAACCTTTCATACAGTTGGTCAATGGGCTCAGTAATGGCGGTGTATTGTCTAGGCGGCTTGTGGTCGACGTTGGGTCTTGGTATTGGATGATATTGGTGAGCTGGTGGTGATTGGAAATTGGATGGTTGGGAGTTATAAGTGTGATGGATAGTGGCTAGTTGGGAATATCTGGGGGATGAAGGTTGATATGTAGGTGGTGATGCTTGGTATGTGGGTGGAGGTATTTGATATGTGGGTGGAGGTGTTTGATATGGAGGTGGAGGCGTTTTGATATGGAGGTGTTTGATAGGTAAGTGGAGATTTTGGGCCCTGGGCCACCATTACTGCCCCAACATCTCTCTTCTTCGATATGCCACCTGATTGTAGTGCCTTATTCGTGGCTTGCAGTGCCTCAAAGTTTGTTACCATCCCGCTCTTGATTCCTTCTTCGATTCTTTCTCCGAGTTTCATAATGTCAGAGAACTTGTGATTTTCGATAACCATCAACCTCTCATAATATTGTGGATCATGTGCCCTGATGAAGAATTTATTCATTTGTTCTTCGTCCAAAGCGAGCCTGGCCTTGGATGCTTCCGACCTCCAATGAGTAGCGTACTCACGGAAAGTCTCAGTAGGTTTCTTCTTAAGATTCTGAATGTAGAAGACATCTAGTGCATTCTCTGTGTTGAACCTGAATTGGTCCATGAAATCTGATGCCATGCTTACCCAATTGGACCATTGCTTGGGATTGGCTGATATACCAAGACAAAGAGTCCCCAGTAAGGCTCCTCATAAAGAGCTTCATCCGGATTTTTTCATATTTCCCGACCCCGACAAGCTTGTCACAATAGGTCCTTAGATGAACCCTTGGATCACCTGTACCATCGAACATTTCAAACTTGGGAGGTTTGTGCCCCTCTGGTAGTTCGACATCCGGCTGTATGCACAGATCATTATAGTTCAAACCCTCTATTCCTCTATTGCCTTCAACACCTTGAACTCGGCTTGTCAACTTCTTGAGTTCTTCAGCCATGTTCTTAATGAGCAAGTCCTTCTTGTAGGATTCCGGTGCACAGGATATTGGTTGGGTAGAATGAGGTATAAATTCCATGTATATGGGGTTGCTTTGATGGGTGCCACGAACTTGTGTGTAGTGATGGTCATTGGTGGAGTTTTGGGGATCGGGAATGAGTGGTGGTGAATTACGGGAAGTGTGGTAAGTGGTGGTTGGTGGGTACCGAATTGGTTGATGATGATGTTGTGGTGGAGTTGGTATTGGCAATGGATTGATATTTTTGGGTGAAGTTGCGTATTGATTTGGTACAGTAGGATTTTGTGGCCGTTGGTTTTGTGTGTTCTGAGGAGGTGTCCAGTTCTTTGTGTTTTGCTAATGAATATCGGGGACATTGAGGGTGAGTGACAAATTTGCCAAGTTGCGAACTTGCTCAAGTTCTCCTTACAATTCCAGTATCTTTTGTTCTAGTCTTAAAACTAGATCATTTGGGGCTGGAGTACTACGACCATCTGAAGTCTCTGCATTCTCAATATTCTCCTTTCGGATTCCGCTTAAGTCGTCCATCTTTTATTTTCCTCTACCTTTTGTGTTGCTTCTAGGAGGAAGAGGTGGAGGGCCTCTAGATCTGGTATGATATGATGATGAGGCCAGTATGAGTGAACCAACCTAAGGGGATGGGAATAACAATAAAACTTAAGCAAAAATAAAAGGTAACAAGTCAGTGAGGATTCTGAAATGTTTGCAGTATTTAAACACACATTACGGAAATGTAAATTCATGTCCTATTTTGGGAACCTCATTGTGCCCGAGGTAGGCCTAACGACAAATAAAATTGGAGAACTTTTAATGCCAATAAATGCTTTATTTCATAATATAAAAATAGACGAATCCCAAAACGACACTAAGATAATAATAAACTAAGTCACTATTGGCACTTGGCCTTATTGCATTTTAGGAAAAGCAAGTAAATCTAGCTTATTTGGTCCTAGAAGGACCTTCCCCAAACTCAATCATCCGGACCCCATCATATAGATCCCCCAGCTCGCGCAGTCCCAACAGCAAGTAGGCTCTGGCCATATGTCCTCTTTCAGCTCCCTCAGCATTTTGGCAGTTTTCAATTCACTTTATCACTTTGCCTTCTAGCTCCACTATTCCTCGCTCTAGATATTCTAGTTTCCTATTGGAAGTGATTGACATCTCTTTCCACTCCTTAAACAACCTCACATTTCTCTCATGTATTTCCCGGTGCTCATTCTTAGAGTCGTGGACCCTCTTGCACAGCCTGTTGCATTTGACTTGAGCTTTAGCTTCCTCATCTATGATTTTGTTCCCTTGACCGGTCCCTAGTGTCACCATTCCTTTTAGATTGTCTTCCAACCATGCCGAATAGAGAGGCTCGCACCCTGCATGATACCTGTCTAGCTCAACGGTGCTTTTCTCCACAATTATTTTGCAATGTCACATGTGCTGAGGTTGGCACTTGTAAGGGACGTCGTCATCTTGAAAGTCCGCCCTGGAATGACTCATCTTGACAACCCTTGATATAACCTGTTTTCTGCCTGCCTGCCTCATGACTTGCATAGGGACATATGGGTATATCCCTCTCAACCCAATCAGCACCAAGTGCGGAGCATCCCTGGATCTGATAATAAACTCGTTTGTTGGGAACCATTCAAACATCCACTGCACCTGTTACTCGGTCAAATTGTCGAAGAATTCTACCCATTCTTTGGCACTTTCGCCTAAGCAAATATGTATGGAATGTAATTCATTTGCTTAGGGTGATGGAAGGGAATATGGTCGTTCTAAGCCCTTCGCAAAAATTCTTGACGATAGTGATCCTTTTGGAAATGCTCTAGAAGCCATAACTGCAGCAACAAATTATAAGCGTCGAAATGCTTAACCCCTCTTTGACAACGATCCAGAGCCTTATAGATGTCGGCTATGATCATGGGGACTATGGTATATGTCTGTCCATTAATTCCTTCCATCAGAGTCTTGGCGACCATGGTCCCAACCTAGTGTGGATTCTTCTTTTTTTCATTGGGAACACTATCAGGCCTAGAAAATACACAATAAATACAAATACTCTGCGGTGGATGTGACCCAGAGAAGTGAGAGAGATCTCATCATCGTAAGTGCGGAAAGACTTGCTATGGCCATACCTCTCGTACAGGTATTCGAAAGGTATGTAAGATTCCTTCAAGCACACTAGGTCGACATTCTTCTTCAGCCCCATCATCTTCAAAAATCCCATGCCCATATGATTTTTCGGTGCCAATAACCCGGGGCTGTCCCAAGTCAATCCTGCAAGTCCTCCAATTTCCTCTATAAGTGGTGTCATTTCTATATCACCGAAACGAAACACTGTTCTTTCACTATCCCAGAATAAAGTGGCAGCCTCGATCAGTTTGTTGTTAGTCTCAATATCTAGCAAGGAAGGCAGGTTACCCAGGTATTTTCTTACATGCTTATTGTTGCTTCAGGAAAGGTCCTCCTACCAATCTAGCAGCAATGGCGGGATGTTTCTAACCATACCGAATCTGGGGACCTCGTGCCTCATTTTCTGCAAAAAAAAATGTTAGACCTTACCCCCACCTGACTCGACTATTTATACATTTATGATCAATATATCAACATTTAGTTCTCCAATTTAATGCACAAAATGTGGTTGTGTCCGTTGGGGTTATCGAAAACACGATGGACTTTAGATAAGGCTTATCTTAAGGATCATTATGTGGACAACATAACTGATCTGACTAGGTTTGACCATGATGCATGTACAATTTTACCAAAGTAAGGTTTCTATGAGGTTTTAGACTGGTACCCTCAAGCAAACAACTCAAGGGAGAAGGCACGGAACCGTCAACTGCACCACTGATCGACTGGTTTTACCGCAAATAAGTCTTTCCGAATTTAAGGGTAGTAATTAAGAAGAGTGCAATCACTCATTAAAGCATTGCTATAGGATTTGATACGCACGAGTGGAATATGATGCAGAGCATGATTTATGCAGAAATTAATAACATGTAGTCAAGTATTTTCATGTAGGAAAAGCAAATACAGTATTTAAATAATTGAAAGATGGTTACAGGAAAATAAAACAAATAGACAAGTCAGTTTCAGGAATAAAGAACCATAAATGCTTAACAAATGAACAGTTAAATACAAATAAGGGAGAAGAGTACGAGATAAAGAATGCTTGGACAAATTAGTAAAAAGATAAGTTCGTTATCGTAAGAGCCTAAAGGTATCCCAGTAGAGTCGTCATGCTGTCGTGCCCCCTTTTTTCCCTCCGCGAAGAAAGTCCGGGTTTCGACATTCATGGGGTAATAACTCATTTCCTTTTGGGAATTGGGTATTTGAAGATTCACCACCTAACGGATTAAAGTGCGTTAGGTCACCTAGAGTTATTAACTCATGTAACTAGTTCGCATTACCAGAGATTAGGGTAAGGGCTGATGTGACCTCGAGGGGAAGGTGTTAGGCACCCTTCTTGGTCCACAATTGTGAGTCCCGGCTGAACTTATAGTCACGAATTAGTCTAAATAAATACTTGAAGCAAATAATTACAAATAAGTCATGTTTCTATGACTCAAATAATAATAAGACAGAAGTTTTGAACAAGTTGTATAAAACAAAGTCTTTAAATAAAATGGAATTTCGGGAAAGGGAGGAGTCCTAGGTTGGTTAGCCTATAGGATCACCCCACACATTGTTTAGTAAACACTTCTCAAAGAGGGGTTACACATCACATTAGCACGTAGTCATCATATCCCATATCTACCTTTCCAATCCCCGTAGTGGTCATTTAAAGCGAGTGTTAGGTCAGCAATCTCTATTGTGTGTTGTTACATGTCCCTTCTTAGTGGTCCTGGAGGGATTTAGGACCTCTACCTATAGGTGGGTCTAGACAGACCCCTAATGTTTTAAAGGTGAAAACATTAAGGCAACAGGCAAGAACAATTAGGATATTAGCATATAAGATAAAAGAGAGCAATTAGAGTCTCAAATTTACCTCCTCAAACAATACACATAAACAACACGACTCAAGCACAAAAAAGGGCCTTTTGTCAAACAATATCCTAAGGCATGATTTTTAAGTGAATGTACAGAAGACATGCAGTTTATTTTATAAACGCAGAAGTAATGACCCTAGCAGTTGCCTATTGAATTTTTTTTTTTAAAAAACAACTATTAAACAAGAACAACATTAAGTCACAGAAACAGTTTCAGAGTTGCGAGATTTGAAAATGCCCTATATGCTTGCCTATATGCGGCATACTAATGACTACGTTTTATATAGTGAAATAAAGCAGATTTAAAAATAGACTCTTGAATCCCTATAGGTGTACTGTCTAATGATAGATTACAACAACTTTTAAAAGAACTTGTTTCAAGGAAATATAAACCACTTAATTAAACCAGTTTAGAAGTGAGCTAATCGTTAACTGAATTGATTTATTTAAAACCAAACTAGTTTAGGTCTATAGGCAGAATTTCTGGTGTGGTTCCTAGGAGTAGAGTGAAAGTGCTTGACACAATTTGAAAGGTTTTAGTGGGAAAACAGTATTAAAAGAGATTTGCTGGACATACTTTGTGCAGTAAAACAACTTTGAAAAGAGAGAGTTACATGATTAGACAACAGTAGATCAAATAGGAGTCCCAAAACCACATTAGCAATACTCACAGAACCATAACAGAAGGAACAAACCGACACACAGGGGTGATGGAGATTGGGGATATATAGAACACATGATTGTAAACACGTAACAGGCAAAGGTCTTAGGAATTTATGCAGACATGCTCAGGCACAACTGATCAGACATAGTCACAGAACTAGCAATGCTTGAGGGAGTTCAGTATAGGATCCACATGATTTAAGATCAATCCCAAAACTATACAAGTTAGGAGTGTAAACTACTTCACAGGGAACCTCATACCAGAATCCAGATAGAGCAAAATCACATGGACACAAACTACATGGGGGGGGGTAACATGTTTATACTGATCCTAAAGAAGGGGAGTACATGACATGCTAATCATGCAATCATATTAACTTCAAGTTTCACAGCAAAACCATAAGTAAAAGCAAACTAGAAACAGGAGGAACTGAAACAATAAGAGAACCATATTGTTTTCTGGAACTTGAATTGAAATTAGAACAAACTAGTAGAGAAGACAGTAAACAAAAGTGAAGGAGCATGAGAGCACAGTAGTTAACCTTGGCTTGCAGCTAGCTAACTTAGAATAATAGCAAGTAGCACAAAAGGGAGTGCAGAAAGTTTAAGTGAGAGAGAGAGAGAGAGCGTTTGAACCAAAGTGTTCATGTGTTTGTGTTAATGAGAGAGTGTGTATATACAGTAGTTCTAAAATTAAGTAAAGTAAGGCAAGAATCATAGTAGCATAATAATTATGGAACTCATAACTAATTAGAGTAAAATCAGGACAAGTACTCCCTTGAGTTAAGGGAATCAATTCAAACTGTAAGAACAAGTAGCATATAAGGAAAGAAATCAATGCATGACTAATAAGGAAAGAATAAAATTCAGTAAGTATAAGGTAACCGATTAGAGCTAAGTTCACAAAACACTAATTAAGGAAATAGTCAGTAAGAATAAAGTACTACTGCAGACAAGGTAGGCGAATCAATCAATTTGAATAGAAGAAGTAGAAATTGAGGGTTTAAGGGAAGGTCTTTCAATCAAACCATAAAATAGGGAATCCAGAATCAATCGAAGAGGAAGTCATGATTCAGCATTCAGCAAATAAATAGAGTAAGATAAGAATAACCAGTCATAGCAAACTTGTAGGTTAAACAGTACTGATAGAAAGAGGCAAGTCTAAACAATCAAGATGAACATAAACATACAGAGATGACATAAGTTAGGCATTAAAAACTCAGTAGAAACACATTCGAAGTGAAATAGTCACAGAAACTCAAACAAGAACAGGCTATTCACAAAATCAAACAAAGAAACCTAGAAAAATTAGGGCTTTCAACACAGGCAAGTTAAAGAGGTAGTAAACTCATAGGATCAGTCGAAGTATTCGAGAAAATAGAAGTTTAAACATAAAAATCAGTTTAAACAAAGTTGTTTACCGTGAAAATGGTAACAACAATTAAATTTGTAAATGGGACTCTAAAAATACGTGATCTATTTTTATGCTAGTTGTTAGAGCAGTTGATGCTAGGCGCATGAAGTTTAACGATGAAATACAAGATAAAACGGGGCAGTAATCAAACCAAGGAGCTTGCTACCCGGGCTTCGGACTGGTAGATGAAGGCCTCGAGGTTGGTACCTGGCTCGAGCTCGAGCTATCGGGGGTAACCGGAGAGGGGTTAACAATTAAGATATAATTAAAGAAGGCTCTTTATGGCCTATATCAAGCAATAAATGAAGAACAAGTATGAAAGAAATAAATGGAAAGAGTAGTCTCGGGCAAGTAAATTAGAGAGAACGATAGAGAGAGAGTGATATTATTGATCTTGTGTAGAATGGTTGGAGTAATAGCAGCCCCTTACAAAGTGGTGGGGATTCACTTTATATAGGAGGGGAATCTGGTTATAGTACAATGTACATTAATGGGACGACTAGACGTGACACCTCGATACAGGCTTTGGGTAGGCCGGCTTTGTCAGACTTAGCCATGTACCTTGGGAATTCTCCATTTTGCTCTAGCCTCGATCCTCGTCTTCTATGAGTCGGGCCTCGATGAGACCCGAGGGAGGGGACTCGGTCGCAACTCCACGTCCTCGGGGTCCCGAGACATTCTTCTGAAGTGACTCGATAGAATGAAATTAGGCCCTCTAATTTCGCTGCATACAGATAGTCTCCACGTTTCTCAGAACGAAGCGATGGGAAACGACTCTGAAACCCGATTCCTTGACCTTCTCATGGCAACATTATACTGATGACTCAACCTATGGCGTTAGTTTTTGTGATAACCGGTATATCCCATAGACTTGTGTTTTCAACATCATTCAATGTACTATCGATTCCTGTTCTCCAAGGTGAAAGTACCGCCGTCAATTAGGTTCTTCAAGAATGCAGTAATTGTTTCTGCCGGTCAGCCTTCCAAAGGCCTCGATGACCGCATTATTACCTCCTACAAATAGGGGCATTGTGGCATTGTTTTCCTATCCAAGTTTCTTTATACACTCGTTTTCCCTTTTCCTCTTACCATCTTCCTCTATCGTTGATCATCATGTTTGGGGTTTACGGCCTCAAGGTTATTTGGCATCCTTTCGATAGGCCGTGTTGTGGCCTTTTTCCTGAGCTCGATTATGATATCATGTCATTGTTGCATCTGCTGCCACTATCCCCATTGGCCCGAGATGACGACAGATGGGGAATCAATTCTCCCTTTTTGTAGACAGTCATTCGGACTATGCACCGTTGCTCACTCTCCTAACCAGGCCTGGTGTGGTACTTCATCCCTTGGGTTTTTCCTTTACTAAGGGATAAAATGGAACCACCGGTCGTTGAGACTATGGCACGCCAAATCTTCAACCTTTGGCTTTGGTGGGCTATGTCTCTTTTCTCTGCCTCCTCTACATCCCCTCCTTTTCCTCTTCTTCATCTTTTTCCTCGACGAGGACTTTTTGCGGGATTGAGATGGGAACCCAGAGGAGATGGCGGTCGAAGGAGTTTCCATCGAGGATGTGAGCTCGAGGGGGCGGTGCTTGAGGATGCTGATACCGGAGATGGACCCTCGAGGATGGACTAGGTTCTTAGTTTTTCACTATGGGTGTATACCCCCTTTGTTTTGCGTAAGGACCCCCTTGCGAGCTTTTGTAATTGTATGTAAGGACCCCTCGAGGGCCGTTGTACCCAATATTTACGAAATATGAAGATGTTTCCTTTACTTCTGCTTTTGATTTTTATCATGTTCTTATATACTCTTGTGCGTTCACGGAGATTTTTAATGTATGCCTCTGTTGACGATCGTCAATGTTTTTTTCCGGCCTTTGGTCGACAGAAATGGCTCCTTTCCGAGCTCATCATTGTTCCTAGAATCATGCCTGAAGTGGTCTGGTAAACCTGGATCATTGGGGCCCTCGATCCTCGTGGAGATAGAGCACAGAAGTGAAAGTCGACTTCGGCCGCTTGGAGATTTTACTTTGAGATTGATGTAGATAACCTTTTAAAGTGTTGTATGTAGGCTTCTAATGAAGGGGCCATTCGTACCTAGGCAATTTTCTTCAGTTGAGCCCTTGCGATCGGGGCTCGAAGTGCTTATTTTTTCTTCTCGAGGGAAAACTTCGAGTTTGGGTACCACCTCGGAATTGGAGACGATATTGCTGACCCTCTATGCCCTAACTTCTTCTTGACGGAGATCTCCAGGGTCGGGCACCACCTCAGGATCCGTTCCAAGGTCATTGGCCTTCCGGGGCTTATTCGGGGCAGGCAAATTGTTGATGTATCCCACATATACATGGGGCAGCTCTTGCTTCTTTGAAAGATCCCATTATTTTAGATAGCCATCCTTCCGCCTAGGCATCGAGTCCTTAGTTACCTCAAGTGCAAAAAGTGTTGGCGTAGGTCCCTGCTTTAGTTTGCAAATTCTGCCATAGTTATGACTGCTACTTCAGGGCCTACCTAGAAGGGAAGGGAAAATTCCACTCATAGTGCTCAGGATCCACGGGAGTTTACTCTGAATACTATGTCTTCGATAAGAGAGGAACATTTGGAGATGGTGAGGTGAGACTGCGGATGAGGCGAGGGGGTAGTGTTGTAGGCGCTTTCCCCGGATGAGAGTATCACGGACTCTACTAAAGGATTCCTGAATCTGTACTTATACCCTTTTGCACTAGGCCCCCTTGATAGGGTCGTGCTTGATTTATGTTTGAAGTATTGAGTTACTTTGGTGCAGATACATCCGATGTTCTGGCGCGTACTATTGATGATGAGATTCTTTGCGGAGAAGGCTGGGCTTGAATTTGCACTTAGTCACCTCATCAGGTTGTACCGGCCCTTTCATTATCGAGGCCTACTAATCTTGCGGTGTCGTTCGTCCACACCATTTGTCGTTGATGATAAGGAAGATGGGGATCGATAGTGGGTCAGTCGATTCGTCCAAGTCCAGAAGATTGACATTATCCCTATGGAGCTCTTGCAGTTCCATGAAGGGTGGAATTATGTGCATGAGTGGAGTGTCTCGTGCTTTCTTAGATTCGCTTATAGCGAAAACCATCTTAGTAATTTGTTTCCTCTTTCTCTGCAGCAACTTCGTGGGCGCCGGGCGAAGTTCCCAATTTGCCCAGCTGGGTTCGGAGGTTGGCAACCCATTCGACTTGCGACAAGCGTAGGTGGCGAGATGTGCTCCGGGGTAGATGGAAAGAGAAACACCAAGGTTTGTGAGTACGCTGCCTTTACCTTAGTCTTCACATATTTGAGATAACATTTCCTCTTTCCATTGTACCAGCATTGCCGCCATAGGTATCGGAAGATCCCCAGGGACGAGGATGTGCTTCCCTGGAGAGGGGGAGGAGTTGTCGTCTTCCGAGCCTAGGAACGATGGTGACAAACGGGATATGCACTAGCAGTGCGATGGAGCTTTTAACGAGGCTAAATAGGTCCATATCTTCGAGAAGAGAGCATCGCCCGAGCCTGCTGTTCTTGAAGTCTTTGGTTCTGGAGTGGTGGTTCCTCCGAGTGATCATGCTTCAACCGAGGTTGGTTCTTCCAGGGCCGAGGGGGTTGGACCAATAGGAGCATGCTCGGCCTTCGAGGATGTTTGCTGGCTTCATTTCGCGGTGAGTTTTCAACGTTGTCCTTCTGCATTTTGTGTCTTCCTTTTCTTATCGACTTTTTCTTATGCAGGCCTTTGATAGGCTCAGGTCTGAGCTGCTCCATCATGGGACTAGGCTTTGTAAAGCACTACATGAGGGTAGGTCCTTTCGACTCCTCTGTGAGGAGAAGGAGGTTGAGTTGATGCACTAGCGATATGAGGCGTATCGGATCTTGAAATATGAGAGCTATTTGATGGATAAGGTACCTCTTGTAGTACGTGTTTTGGTTTTTTAACCCTTAAGGTTAATCTTTTTGCCTAAATTAGTTGTAGAAAAAGACGGAGGCTCTGGAGCACCTTAGGGGTGAAGCCGACTGAGTTAGGAATGACTGTGGCGAACTAAGAGCTCATATGCAGGCACAAGCTTTAGAGGAGAAGGGTGTCTTGGCTAAAGTTCCCGCCTTCGAGGCCCAACTCTGCTTGGCTTGTGACAATGCTTCAGTTTAAGCGGATATGATCGTGAAGCTCGAGTTTGAACTCTCAAAGGTCAGGGCTGAAATCGTCAATGCTTCGGCTAAAGCATCATTGAGTCGCACTAAAGCTGATCAACAGATGGCGATCCATTTGAAGAATGCTACTAATGCCCAAGCCGAGTTTAAAAGGGCCCCCAATCATGAAAATAGGATCGAGGAATATGTTCGTTGCAGATCCCGAAGAGAGGTACTTAAAGAGATCGGCGCCAGGGGTTTCGTTATACTAGAAGAGATGGCTCGAGCGATAGCAGACGAGCGTGATGCTCGGTCACTTCTTGCTGACGCCATAGAGAGTGAAGATGAGGCTAGTAGGTCGTAACCTTCTAAAGTGGGGTGTATATTTTGCCATTTTGTATGTGATATTTGTAAAGCACGTTTGTGGGTGGAGAACACACCTTTTACATATGTAAATAACAGAAAACCTGAAGCTTTATCTCTTATGTATCCCTTTTTCTTTGCTTTTGACCGGGCGGGCTGGTTTCGGAGTTGGAGAGAATCCTTAGTTTCGTAACATGGTTCCGGAACTCATCAGGCAGGCTCGAAGGCTCTTATATGCTCGGTTGATGCGACCTTTAGTGCAAGCTGGCGTTAGAGCTCTTATGCTTTGCTTCGTTGTTTTGGGTTGAGTCTCCGAGTCAGGTTTTGACTCAATCCTACTTGACCTTCAATCTTTTGTGCCTGCATGGGCGGATGGCAATGGCTCTTACGTGTTGCCGTTGGGCATTTATATTTTAACTAGTATTGGTTCAGTCTCCGAGTCGGGTTGTGACTCAAGCTTAATTGACCCTCAAGTTATTTTTTGTGCCCACATAGGCGGATGACAATGGCTTTTACACCTTGGGTCAAAGTGACCTTTTAGAAATGTGGCCTTAAGGCTCATAAAGCTGGCGATGGTCGATCCTACGTCGTGCCCTTAGGCATGTATAGTTAACTATTTTGGATCCGGTGTCCGAATCAGGTTACGACTCGAGCTCATTTGAATCCTCAAGTTTTCAATTTTTAAGTTGGCGACACTGGCTCTTACATTTTTGGTCGTTGTGACCTTTTAGTGTGCGGCCCTAAGGCTCGTTTGGTTGGCGATAATGGCTCTTACGCTTTTGCCTGTGGTCATATATAGGCTTTGTTTTTCCCTCGTTAAGGTCTTTTTTGAAATAAATTTACCTGACCTTTCATTGGTTCAGGAAGAACCTCGATTTCAAGTCGTTAGCGGCGATGTTCGAGCACCTCGGAAGGTTTGGCTCGTAGGCTGAGTAGCTCGAAGCCTTGTGATTTGGAGCTTACATGGTCGAAGCTTGTTTTCCTATTGAAGGTAGCCTGTTTTAACCGATTCTTTTCGAAGTAGATTCGAAGTAATGGCCTATGATTTTGTTAGCTACGGTCGGTCATCCCCGAGTCGCGTTATTTTCACTGGTGCAGCAGTTTTGACCGTAGTCATATGTGTTTGGCTGGAGCCAATTTTGATCCCAAGCATGATAGTTTAGGCATTTGCATTGAGGATATGCCCTTTCAGGAGTCTTACAAATGTGACACATAGTCTAAACTTCGGGATTGAGTTTTATGCATGTAGTAAGGTCTTAAAAAATTTTCATGCCTGTTGAGGTCTTACAGTTTTTTCATGCCTGTTGAGGTCTTACAGTTGTTTCATGCCTGTTGATGTCTTACAGTTGTTTCATACCTGTTGAGGTCTTACAGTTTGTCATGTCGTTGAGGTCTTACAGTTTTAATTGCTATGTAAAATAGATCTGGCTAGACCGAGTCTACCCGCTCGGGGTCTTACGGCCATGTGTTTTTTAGTGAATGGTGATTGACGACAGTCTTTGAGTCATCAATTTTGTTTACGCTCGAAGGCCGTTACTCGTGAGCTCGGAATTGCCTCGTTGGGGCCTTATGAGCACGAAGTTCCAACCCTGAGGTCGTGCAGGTGCCAAATTGTTGACGCTAAGTCTCTTAGTATTTCGGGACGTACTTGATGGGGGGATCCTTACTGTGAGAATACCGAATTTTTCTTTTTAGAGTACGAGATGCTTTCGGCGAAAGATATTTTTTGATTGCTTGGTGTAAATACACGGTGTTTCGTTGCCATTAGCTCGTCCTTCACGACCATGGCTCTTTTGACCGTTTGGCCCAGTACATGATTTCCTATTGGAACTTAGTCTGTTGTTCCCCAGCTCTTCCGAATGGACGGCGTCTTCAAGGGGACGTGCGGGCCCCCTGAAGAAATAAGGGATAGCCTTAACATATAAATAAATACATAAGATACATGGAAGAAATATAGAGTACATAACTCAACTTGTAAGTCTGAATATGCGTAAATCATAAATTACTTTTAGCGTCATGCATATGAGTATGAATGTCAAGTCGTGCATAGGCACATGTTTTATAACATCATCAACCTTCGAGGGAATCCATCATATCATATCGGCCATTGTGGGCAAAATTATCACCGTATACCAGCTGATCAGGTGGTGGTGCGTATATAATGCCATAACCTTTCCATATCCCATATACACACATATATACGCGTATATAACGCCATTTAAATAATATTTCAGCCACTGTGGGAAACATCATCATCATATACTAGCTGATCAGGTGGTGGTGCGTATATAACGCTATAACCTATCCCATATACCATATACATAAATATATACATACATACATACCCTTACATAACGCCGTCTGGTCATGGGTCAATGCATATGAATGCAATGCATTAAAGTACGTTAATAAAATCTTTCAGAATTGTCATAAGTCCATTTTCCTTTGATTAATATCATAAAGTAACCTCTTTTCAACTTTTGTATTTTTCTGAAACCCATGAACAGATGATAAAATAATAAGACACGTGAAAATTCAAGAACATAGATATTTCTAATACTTTTATGAATAGAATCAATAATGGAATTTGTGCATTTGCACATTTCGCTCGTATCGTATGGATCATGCCAAAAGAAAGAAGGGATAGTCTTAACATACCTGGAGTAGGAACAACTCCGTATATTTATCCCGTTGGAAACCTTCGTGGATTGAACTTAGACCCAAAAATTGAATTGTTTCTGATTCCTCACGTTTTGGTCCTACGGCAGAATGTATCTTGTGGTTTTATCTTGAATGAATTGAGCATATATGGTATCATATGAATTTTTTCTCTAAGAAATCACATACTGGTATTCAAGATTTGATGAATTTGTTGACGCAATGCTTCAAATTCTTGGATTGACTTTCTGATGCAAGTCATATTGCTTATGGAATGACATTGATATATTACTACCCTTAACTAATGACTAAGCCTCAAGCTTCTTCTTAGTATGCCACCTTGGAATGTGACATTATGAGTCACTTAATTAATCCTTGTGTGGTTGCCACGTTATGGGGGGGTGGGATTTAATCCTAACCAAATATATCCCAATTAATTAGGTAATGTTCGTTACCCGGTAATTAATCAATTACCCGTAAAATTGAGAATTATTCTCACTTACTTAAAATATTACTCACTTTTAACATACCTTGTACACCTTACTATCATGGCCATGTAGTACCTTGTATGGCACTAGTCCACAAATACCGGATATTTTAGCTCGGGCCGTATTTTATCCCAAAATGCCAAACATTGACAAAATTTGTTTTCTTAGACTTTCTCCCCCTTTCACCTTCATGAATTTACTAATCACTTGTGAAATAGCATAAACCTTATAATCCCCAAATAGACTTATCCTTGGACTGATGTCAATTACCTTACGACAAATTCAACATAAAATACTGCAGGGTGCAACATCGTCGTAACTTATTACTGCAAATTGTAGCATTACCGTAATGTAATCTGACAGGGTACAACACTATCGTAACTTAATGTTGTAGAGAATGACATCAACGTAATGTAATACTACAAGGCATAACATCATCATAATAATTTACTGCAGGACGTAACACCATCGTAATATATTATTGCCGAGGGTAATACCATCGTAACATATTACGACATAGCATAATATCATCGTAATATAATACTACGAGATGCAATATTGACGTAATATTGCGGGGCGTAACATCATTCCCTCCTTTGGAACATTTGTCCTTGAATGTTGACTAATGCTCTTATCATTTTCGTAACTTATAGCTCTTGTGAATACCTTGATACTCTTCTTGTCATTTAAGCAGTTTCTCTGTGAATAAATCCAAAGTCTAGGTATTCCCCCCTTTAGTATTTTTGCTCATATCATGACCTGTGGTTGAAATCTTCCTAATTTTGCAACTTCTGTTACCTCCTGTCATGCAGCATGTATGACCCTGGCTTTGTAGGTGCACTTATGTGATTCATCTTTCTTTTTTCCTTTTATCTTTTAGTGAATCTGTAGGCCTTACTTTGTATATACAAGGCTTAATAGGATGACTCTCTGGGCATCTATAGGTATACTGAAGTCCTTTACTCGATACTTTGTAGAACTTGCGAATATGGCCATATCTTATTTCATACATCTGGTTACCCATCCACATGACTTTACTGCATTTACATGGGTTATATTATACAATAATTTTTGCTTCAATCTACCTTTACTGAGGTATGCTTACCAAGCTCCTAGTTACTTTTGTTACTTATCCTTTAGGTATAAATCTCAGTCCTTCAATGCTCCTTCGTTACCGTTCGTCTTAAGAATCATGGCCTAATCTCATGTCATACATTGTAACTTGTATCTGACCATTATTGATTCGCCTCAATTTTTATCTATAATCCTCTACTTGAAGATTTGAAACTTTTTACGTAATACATTACCGCTAGGGCTTACGTTACATTGAGGAATATTTGAAGTGATTCTCATAATCATATTTCATAGTGTCTCAATGTGATTCAACTTATGGGGGTATCCTAATTTCGTGCCGCCAGCAAAATCTTTTCTCCTTCTCTTCTTCTATTTTCTTTTTTTCAAATCATTTTCAAATGAAGGCCCAAACTTCATCCTTTATCTGTCACAATTATACCCTCATTTTATTACTAGGTCAGCATTTCATTCTTTTTAAATAATATTAATCTTAGATTCCTTTGAGTTCATTCAGTCTATACTGAACTTTCAATAACTTAGAGAAACCATTATCTCTCTTGTTTTCGTGGACTTAATCATGAGGAGTTATCCATTCTCGTCACCTTAGCCTTTCCTCATCCTTACTCATGTTTCCTTAAAACTTTGTTTCTCTACCATACTTTAGTTTGCGACATATACATATCCATATATAAACTTTCATTCAAGTTGCGTGCACCACAGATTTCCTTATGTTATTCTAGAATGTCAAGCGGGACATCACATCGTCTCCAACTTTTCTCTATTCTCTTAATTAGATCTCTCATTACATAGAAACCATAGGCTGGAAGACATAACGCCGACGATGACGCTATCATTTTGGGTTATTGGACTCCCATGTTTATAGCCTTCTATCCAAAGTATGGACTATTCACAACCTTTTGCATTTGAGTATCTCATACGTTGTTCACTTTTACCTTACTTACTTAAAATCATGTATCATATCCTCTATATCTTTCATAACCTCCCTTCCACCTAGGTATAATTCACATCCATAACTTGAAGCTCTATTATAATACTCGCACCTCTGGTACATATGTAATCTGGTGGGAGCTTTGTACTGACTTCTTATGAGGTTGGCACTTCTTCTAACTGGCTTCCTTGTAAAGCCATTATAGATTATGGTTGTTGTGTTATTTCTCTTGAACATCTAATACTAAGAGTGATTCTGTCATGTTCTCAAGCGCAACTTCTATAATTTTTATAGGTCCAATAATCAGACTCCTAATTTACTTGGGTGATGTAATTCTTTAGTTTCCTCTTCCTTCTGATCAGCCTTTATGTAGGCTTAAGCTATCTTCCGATCTGTTGCTCATGATATCAGTTATTACCTTAACTTTTCATGGGCATTATGGAATATCCATGATACAATCTTCTAACTATTCAATCATTTGTCTATGCCCTAGGCTCAATTCTTCTTTTTAACTTATACCGGAGTCTTCTATAGTCGTATGATTGTCAACAAATATAATGCTCCAAAATCTTGTGTGTATCCATAACGTGCTAATCTCTGGATCATTGATCGAATAATTCTTTTCGTTCCATCTCAGCTTTCTTTAAACATGTGCAATTACTTTTCCTGGTCTTTATGCCCCTTGTTGCATCCATACTTAGCTTATCTTAGTGCCCACACATTCCAGAGTTTTCATACAACTCATATGATCTTGAAGATTACTTTTAATTCTTACTTCCCGTTCATTAGCCACGGTAGGTGTCACTTTCCTTTGGAATGCTTACAATGTTGTTGCGAGATTGTTGTTACACGACCATTTCTTCTTTAGGTCATTGTGCTTAGGTTGAATCCTTCTTTCTTATCTCCTCAACTAGTCTTTTGTTGTAGTACTTAGGGAGAACTCTTGACTCTCATAAAGTTGTGAGCTTATTATGGACCTTTTTGATGTCCTTACTTGCCTTTAATCATCTGTAGTTGCTTACTTCCATGCCCTTATGCTTGTATGGTTGCTTCTATATTGATATTTTGACTACCTTCCTAGTGGAACTTTCTTTTATCCCCGTAACACTCATACGGTATCTTTAACTAAACCGACTATTGTTTGAATATATCTCGCGTATTATAATGATATTCTTTGAGGCTAAATTCTCCATATTGGTTTCTACTATGTTTATCTTACACGATCTGATGACTCGTCTGTAACCTCCTGTTTAGCCATAACTAGGATCTTCCTTACCAATTACTAACTACTCGTTGGCCCATTCTCATATCAATATTCCTCGTAATCTCTCTTGGGTTATTTCCGTTGACTTAACTTACGTCCCGCACTGGCTCCTTATTTATTAATAAGAACCCGGGCAGGAACCTTTACTTCCTTTTCTTGACATCGTGGTTGCACAATATTCTTGAATCGTAGCGTATCTGTTAGATTTGGATAAGTTCCATCTCAATCCTCTTTCATTTATCGCATTCTTCCTTTATCATTCCACAGTCAGTAGAATCACTTAATTCTGACTTAATGTCACATTATTCCATATTCCCCCCTTTATGGGTGTACTAAGACTTGGAGCTATGACGACCTGCCTATAGATATTTTTCCTCTTTATCTTTGGTGTCCTTTCACATCATCCAGGACGCTTACTCGCCATACGGTAATCCTTCTATACCAAGGATAACAAAATTCCTCACTCGCGATGGTGAAACTTAGTGTAACTGGCACATACAGTCCCTTAAGCTCATTTTTCCTCATATTGCTTGCTTTAGGGAAGCGTCTCCCTGAATGACCGTTCTCTGAATTCATCATGGATCTTCTTCTATTGTCCATTCTATTATCCCCAGAACGAAATCTGAAATTCTCATGATGTCGATCATTATCAAATCACTAAATCCCTAATTCATGTTTACTTTATCTTATTCATCAGCCCATACTGATCTCTATCACTCTAGGGTCTAACTTTTCCTTCTGTTAATCACATTAGAGTCGCGAACTTATTTTTTGAAATGAGGATGTGATTATATGGCCTATACTCTTTTGTGGTCTTAAGGCCCATCGCCTTTTGTCTCTTTATTCATTTGACTATAGGTTCTGTAACACTCTACCGTTGTCATCCATGTCTCACACCTTATTCATAATGCTTCGTTATCTCTCTTCTTATTTCCCTGCTAATATTTCTGCCTATCACTTTCTTTTGAAAACTTCAACCCGACATCCTTTTGCTTTTAGCTCCCCTTGCTTCATCCATTAGCTCTTGGAGTTGCCTAGCATTATCGTTCTACTAGGGATGGGAGCCATACTAAGGTAATATTTATCCCTTTAAGGCTTCCAGTGCCTATCTTTGTAGTACTCATATCTAGCTGTAGTACTTTAGAGTGCACCATCGGGGTGTCTCAAAAAGAGATCTATTAGCACATTTGCAATATCCTTCAGAAATGTCAAGTGACGCAAACAATTCATCCATCATATCTTCTTATACTACTTTTGTTAACCCCCATAGGGCATATCTGAAATAGGTGTGACCAATTGTATATACCTATGTTACTGTTGAGGGTAACTCTTAATGCTTATATTTTTTTCCCGGAACTGTAATACCGATAACCTCCATTAACTGGGTGCCTCGTACCCTTCTTCACCTTGCTATTTTTACTTCTTGAAAGCATTGTGAGGCTTACACCTTTCAGTACACCCATGATTTCCTAAAGACCTCACATTTACTTATCATAAGCAAGATACAAAATCGAGTTCCTCTAAATTAACAATTCCACAGCTATATCTCTTATAGGCATCGTCTTATTATGAATAGAAGTTCGAAACTTAAATTCTTATAAGTGAGCTCTACCACACGCTCCAGATTAAGAAGAAAGAGTGAAAATCCTAAATACACTGTAGCCTCCTGCTTATAAGTGTGGTGCATGACACACCCATAAACAAGACTCTACTAGACACGGCTTGTAGACATCCCTAGGAAAAAACTGCTCTGATACCACTTTTGTCACGATCCAAACCGATGGGCCGCGATGGGCACCTGGTACCTTACTCAATCGGGTACCAACGTATTGTATCTTTCTTATTAAATCATCATATACACATGACATACGGGCCTAATAGGCCAACATAATCATTTATAAACTAAAAACATAGGCCGATAAGGCCATACAATCTTTCACGTACACGACATATGTCTACAAGCCTCTAAGAATACATAAATATCATAAAAGTCGAGACAGAGTTCCGCCATATCAAACAATATACGTCTAACTCATACTAACCAAACAAGCAACTCTGAAGCAAATGGAGCGCACCAACATCTTCCGCTGAGCTGATAGCCTACTTGGAGGGCTCTTGACCTGTCTATCGGGACCTACGGGCATGAAATGCAGCATCCCAAGGAAAAACGGACGTCAGTACGAATAATGTACCGAATATGTAAGGCACATAAATAAATACATAAGAGACATGGAAGAAATATAGAGTACACGACTCAACCTATAAGTCTGAAAAACTTTGTAAACCATAAATTACTTTTAGTGTCATGCATATGCGTATGAATGTCATGTCGTGCATAGGTACATGTTTCATAACATCATCAGCCTCTGAGGGCATCCCATCATATCATATCAGCTACTGTGGGCAAAATCATCATCGTATACCAGCTGATCAGGTGGTGATGCATAAATGCCAAAACCTTTCTTATATCCCATATACACACATATATACACATATATAATGTTGTTTTAATCATATTTTAGCCATTGTGGCAACATCATCATCATATACCAGCTGATTAGGTGGTGGTGCGTATATAACGCCATAACCTTTCCCATATACCATATACATATATATACATACATATATACACGTACATAACGTCGTCAGGTCATGGGTCAATGCACATGAATGCAATTCTTTAAAGTACGTTAATAAAATCTTTCAGAATTGTCATAAGACCATTATGCCTTTGAGTAATATCATAAAGTAACCTCTTTTCAACTTTCGTATTTTTCTGAGACCCATATACAGATGATAAAATATTATGATACATGAAAATTCAAGAACATAGATATTTCTAATACTTCTATGAATAGAGTCATTCATGGAATTTGTGCATTTGCATATTTTGCTCGTATCGTATGGATCATGCCAAAAGAAAGAAGAGATAGCCTTAACATACCTGAAGTAGGAACAACTCTGTATATTCGTCCCGTTGGAAACCTTCGTAGATTGAACTTAGACCCAAAAATTGAATTATTTCTGCTTCCTCACGTTTTTGTCCTACGGTAGGATGTATCTTGTGGTTTTATCTTGAATGAATTAAGCATATATGGTATTGTATGAATTTTTTCTCTAAGAAATCACGTACTACTATTCAAGATTTGATGAATTTGTTAAACCAATTCTTCAAATTCTTGGATTGACTTTCTGATGCAATTCATATTTCTTATGGAATGACATTGATATGTTACTACCCTTAACTAATGACTAAGCCTCAAGCTTTTTCTTAGTATGCCACCTTGGACTATGACATTATGAGTTATTTAATTAATCCTTTTATGGCTGCCACATTATGGGGGGGATTTAATCTTACCCAAATATATCCCCAAATAATTATGTAATGTCTCGTTACCCGGTAATTAATCAATTACCCATAAAACTGAGAATTATTCCCACTTACTTAAAATATTACTCACTTTTAATATACCTTGTACACCTTACTATCATGGACATGTAGTACCTTGTATGGCACTAGTCCATAAATACCAGGTATTTTAGCTCGGGTCGTATTTTATCCCAAAATGCCAAACTTTGACATAATTTGTTTTCTTAGCTTGCTCCCCCTTTCACCTCCATGAATTTACTAATCATTTGTGAAATAGCATAATCCTTATAATCCCCAAATAATCTTTTCCTTGGACTGAGGTCAATTACCTTACGACAAATTCAACGTAAAATACTGCAGGATGCAACATCGTCGTAACTTATTACTGCAATGCGTAGCATCACCATAATGTAGTACTACAGGGTACAACATTGTCGGAATTTAATACTGCGGAGCGTGACATCACCGTAATGTAATACTGCAAGGCATAACATCATCATAATATTTTACTGCATGACATAACACCATCGTAATATATTACTGTTGAGGGTAACACCATCGTAACATATTACTGCAGATCATAACATTGTCGTAATATAATACTGCGGGACGTAATAATAGGAGTCCTCTTTGCTGAATGTGAGGGCGTCCTCGGGAATATATCCCCGAAACTGCTTTTCTCTGGTGACAAGCATTTTCACTCTATTCTTTAAGATCTCTAGGAGAGTGTCGTCGCTCCTCCACTATCGCAGTAATACATCGCGGCCCATTTGCTTCGTTCCTTTTCGCCGTCTTCCCTACTCGGGACTGAACTTGAATCCGGTTGCTCGACAGTTCTCGGCGGTGATTTTTGTTTAGTGGCTTGGCTTTTTTCCTTCAAAGATGGTGGACATCTTTGGCCCCGTAGCCATGCATATTATATAGTTCCCACACCAAGCTATGATTCCTCTGAGAAGGAATCGACTAAATCGGTCTGGGCCATTTGACGTCCCTGGTTTCACTGATGGTGAAGACGATGTTTGGTATAGCGTTGTTGAAATTGTATCTTGATGGGTGAGGTGCCCTCACTAGCCTTGTGTCCCTGTTGAATCTGGCTCTGTTGACGATTCCTCGAGGATATTGTCCTCGGTCAATTCTCCGATCATAGCGTGGTAAGTTGCATATCGGGACATTCCTCCTATCTGCAGCGTACGGCCGGTATCTCTCCTTGTTCGACATCAGTTTCTTTTCCAGGACCCTGCTTGGGTATGCTGAGCCTGAGGGGGCTCCTGGCTGGTCATCCACGACCCCGAATTGCAACTGTGCCTGATGTGGGCGTCCGACCATGTCTTGGCTAGATACCGGATCAAGTTTTGTTTCAACTACCTTGAAATCACCGGGCTTTGTTCGAGATTGGGGGTAATTCCATTTGTTCCATCTGGGAGTGAGATGTGACTTCTCATAGAATTTCATTCTCCCTTTGATCGATCTGGGATCCGTCGGGCTTTCTTGTCGTTGCTTCGATGGCACTGACGTGTGCCTTTATGGAGGAATCTGCCAGTATGGTAAGTGAGTTTATGGGGTTGGGATCTAGGCTATGATGCCGCATCATGGCCCCTTTTGAGAGCACTTCTCTGAACCTCTTTAATAAGACAGACTCGATCTCATCGTCTTTTGTGTCATTGCCTTTCACCTCGCACGTACAGGCAGTGATGTGTTAGTTGGGATCTGAGGTTCCGTTGTGCTTTGGGAGTTGTGTCATTCTGGACTTCTTTGGAATGGGTTTCGGGGCCACTTCTTCGGGGAAAGACCTTTGTATGAACTTCTTTGACTCCATACCCTTGAAGACTAGGGGTGCACCCGGGATCTGGTTGACCCTAAATTTATAGGTCTCGACCTTCTTGTCATTGGCTGCTATCATTTTCTCGCCCAATTCGATCCTTTTGGCGAGATACTCAAGTATTTTTACTATGGCAAGGTCGGCTATCAACCCGTTATTCTTTGATCTCTCAGGTACCTGTTCGGCTAGGGGAGCTATCTTCGGCACTGCTATGCTGGGAGTCTTCGGATGGCTTTGTAACTGAGCGATGGCCAACTGCTGTGCCTGCAACATTTCAAAAATAACATGAACACTAACTTCTTGTTCTTCCCGGGTTAGGGTTTTTTGGGCTTCATGTTGGTCATTATGCCGTATGCGCCTATCGGTGTGTGAGGTTTCGTTAACCTACTGTGTGTCCTGTGAATCCGCGTCTGATAAAATCGGTCTGGGTGCGTTATCGAGATTCTGCGCTGGCGCATCGATAACCGGAATAGCCATGTCATTTTCCCCGTGGTTTTCGAGGTTGTCGTTCTCGACTCTGTTTACTGAGCCAAACATCTTATCCTAAAATCAAAAGATCTTGGACAAGAAAATTGTGAAAGATAACTTGCGTTTTTGTAATGAAACCAGAAAGAAAATAATTACTATTATTTTTAGACCTACGGTGGGAGCCAAACTATTTACCGTGAAAATGGTAACAACAATTAAATTTGTAAATGGGACTCTAAAAATACGTGATCTATTTTTATGCTAGTTGTTAGAGCAGTTGATGCTAGGCGCATGAAGTTTAACGATGAAATACAAGCTAAAATGGGGCAATAATCAAACCGAGGGGCTTGCTACTTGGGCTTCGAACTGCTCGATGAAAGGCCTCGAGGTCGTTACCTGGATCGAGCTCGAGCTATCGGGGATAACCGGAGAGGGGATAACAGTTAAGATATAATTAAAGAAGGCTCTTTATGGCCAATATCAAGCAATAAATAAAGAACAAGTATGAAAGCAATAAAAGGAAAGAGTAGTCTCGGGCGAGTAAATTAGAGAGAAAGACAGAGAGAGAGGGATATTGATCTTGGATAGAATGGTTGGAGCAACAACAGCCCCTTACAAAGTGGTATGGATTCCCTTTTATATAGGAGGGGAATCTGATTATAGTACAACTTACATTAATTATAAAAGCATGGAGATGGGATGGCTAGACGTGACACCTCGATACAGGCTCTAGGTAGGCCGGTTTTGTCAGACTTAGCCTCGTACCTTGGGAATTCCCCGTTTTGCTCTAGCCTTGATCCTCGTCTTATTTGAGTCAAGCCTCAACGATCCCCAAGGGAGGGGACTCGGTCGCAACTCCACGTCCTCAGGGTCTCGAGACATTCTCATGAAGTGACTCGATAGCAAGAAATTAGGCCCTCTGATTTCGCCGCATAAAAAAGTTTTAGAAGAAGTTCCGAAAACCCTATTTTTAGAAGAAGGTGAAAATACTTTGAAATCGATGATTCTTGTAAAGAGTTCCAAAGATAGTGTAGAACATCAAAGAAACAGAATCAAATCGTTTTAAAATCGTACAGATCTAGGAGATGTAGGCAGAAATTATGGTTTCAGAAGAAACTCAAGTAGGGATGAAAGAACCTGTATAGAATCCTAAGGATCATAACAAGTACAACGTGATTTTGCTTGAAATCAAACTGAAGTAGCCAAGAACAGCCAAATGACAAACCCTAGATGCAAGTCGGTGTGGCCCAGGGCCCTTAAAGACCTTAGAGAAGGCGAGCATGGCAATAGAGGAGCCACTGGAGGCTTAGGAGCTGAAGGGAGATCACCGGAGAATATCGGAGAAGAAGGTCGGCGGTTGAAGGAGCTAGGGTAAGGTTGAGTTGTTGAGAGAGGAGAGGAGAGGAGAGAATACAGAGGCAGCGGTCTCTGAATAATGAGCTAGGATTAGGGGTCATTTGGAATTAAAATGGTACAAATGGACAAGGGCCGTTGATCTTTTAGATCAACTGCCAGGATTTAATATGGCTTTGGGTCGGATAGGCGAGTTCAGGGTTTGGGTCGGGTATTTTTAATATGAAGTTGGGTTGTGGTGTAGGTTTAAATTGGGCTACAATCGAAATGCAAATCTGGCTATATTTTAAATAGCACATAATCCCTATATAATTTATAATAAATAATAAATAATTTCTAAAAAAATAAGTGCACTAAAATGATTTAACATATATATTTAACATTTTTAAAAATATTGTAGATCAATTTTATGCATATAAATGTAATTTATACATCAATGGGGCTAATATTGAAATTATATGCAATTTAGCTTTAAAAATACAAAATGCAATTATAAAAATGTATAAAAATATATTTTAACCATATTTTGGAAAAAAATAGAAATTAAATGACTAAATTACCACAACAATAATTTGAGAGATAATTACTGAGGATTTTATGAATAAAAGGGAAGGAAATAAATCTATTTAAATCTTTAAAAGTATGGGAAAAATTATAAAAATCTTGTGCATGCTTATATATGCATATATATGCTATTTTGGAAGTATTTATGCATATTTAAAATATATAGGGAAAAATTAGGTATTAACAGCGCTCGAGATCTCTGGTTTTAGAAAAACGGTCCCTCCTACGCTTCCATCTTCTTTTCTCGTCGAAGGTACCTTGAGGAACGAGGGTTCTCTACCGCTGACTTCTTCTCCCGTTGCAGGTACTTCTAGGGATGTTTGAAGCCAAGGGACGCATATATCGAGCAACCGTATCCCAACCTGGACCGGTTCTACTAGGGTCGATGGAGCTAGACTAGTAGATGCGAGCTCTACTTTTGAGGAAGCTCAGCGGCTCTACTATGTGGTGAGTTTTGGCCGATCGTATTGGTTTTGTAGTTTTTTGCAATTTTTACTCTCTTATCGAGGTTCTCCTTCATAGGCTTTTGACCAGCTCAAGTCTGATCTGCTTCGTCGTGAGACCAGGTTGCGAAAAGCCGTGGATGGGGAGAAATCCCTCAGGCTTCTTTGCAATGAAAGGGAAGATGAGTTGGCACACTTGCCGTATGAGGCGAGTCAAAGCCTGAACTATGAAAGCTACCTTGAGGAGCAGGTAATTTTTATTCCAAATGAGTGCGTGTTTCTTCTTCTATGTTCTGAGGCTAATATTTCGTTTACTTCAGTTGCAGAAAAAGACAAGGGACCTGGAACGCCTTTGGAGCGAAGTTGGTCAAGCCAAGTGTGAGTGTGATGAGCTAAAGGCTCGGGTGGATGCCCAGATTGTGGCTAAGAAGGATGCTTTCGTCAAGGCTTCCGCCCTCAAAGTACAACTTCGCAACGCTTGTGAGAACAGCTCAGTCCGAACGGACATGATTACAAGGTTCGAGTCTGAGCTTCTGAAGATGAAGGCCGAAGTTGTGGATACCCGGGCTGAAGCTGAAGCGATTCAAACCAAGGATGATAAGAAAGTGACCGTCTATTTGTGAGACGTTGCCGACGCTCGAGCTGAGCTTAGAGGGGCTCTCGACCGGTAAAGTAGGAGCAAAGAGTATGTTAGGTGTAAATCTCGAAGGGAAACACTCGAGGAGATCTACGCCAGGGGCTTCAATCTCTTGGAAGAGATAAAGCAGGCAAAGGCGAACGGATATGACACTAAGTTCCTTATATCTGATGCCGAAGATAGCGAGAAAGAGGTCGATGGGCCATAGTCCCCGAGGGGGATGCAGATTAGGCCTTTCTTTTCTGATTTGTGTATAGTGCTTTTAAAGAACATTGTAAATGGAGCTTTGTATTTTTTCACATATAAGTATAAGAGGAATCCTTGCGGTTTCATTTTTCATGCACTTCCCTTTGCATCGATGTTTGTCAGTCATTAGCCAGATTGAACTAGTCTTCGAGTTAAAAAGAACCCTTAGGTTTGTAGTACGGCCCTGGGGCTCGTGGGGCTGGCCCGTAGGCTCTTACGCGTTTGGTCGGCACGACCTATCAGCTTAAGCCGGCATTTGAGCTCTTACGCTTTTGCTCTTAGGCATATTCAGTTAACTATTTCGGGTTCAGTCTTCGAGTCGGGTTTCGACTCGAGCTCATTGACCCTTATGTTTTTTATTTTAAAGCTGGCCCTTAGGCTCTTACGTGTTAGCTCGGTACGACCATTTATATGGGCTGGCGGCAAGTGGCTCTTACACATTAGGTCAGTACAACCTCTTATATGGGCTGGCAACAGTGGCTCTTACGCATTGGGTCGGTATGACCCTTTATATGGGCTGGCAACAATGGCTCTTATGCATTGGGTCGGTATGACCCTTTATATGGGCTAGCGACAGTGGCTCTTACGAATTGAGTCGGTACGACCTCTAATATAGGCTTTAGTTTCTCCTCGTTAAGAACTTTTTGAAATTGTGTTTGCCTGACTCTTCGATAGTTCGATAAAAACCTCGATTGTGAGTCGTTATGTGGCAGTGAATGAACACCTCGAGAGGTTTTTCTCGGTGGTTGAGTGTTTCGAAGCCTATAGTTTGAATCTAACAAGGTCGAAGCTCTTTTGCGTATGTCGAGGATTCTTTACCACTGAATGTAAAATTGGTAAGGAATTACATTGAAAATCACATCTGAATGTAAAATTATGAGAATGACTTTGTTGAAACCTTTGTTGGAGGTCTGTTTTGAGATTTTGAGTTAGGAAAATGTTAGATGAAGCAAAATGAAGTCATTTTTAAGTGATTGCTGATTTTTGAATCCAATTTGCCAAATGTTGCCAAACTTTACATGTAAGACGTAAGTAGCATATATCACTTAATGTTGCCACCTTTCAACCAAGATTGTTAGTCACATGCTTTGAGTGGGGGGCTGCCACGTCATGTCACTTAGTACTTATCATTATATCCTTGATTAATTAGTTAATGTTATATTACCCGGTAATTAATCAATTACCCGCATAATTAAGAATTACCTCAAATTACTTAAAATACTACTTACTTTTCACATATATTATACACCTTACTATCTTGTTCATGTGGTACCTTGTATGGCACTAGCTTATAAATACCGAGTATTTTAGCTTGGACGGTATTTTATCCCAACATACCAAACTCTTGTTTTCACTAGCTTAATCCCGAGAACTTCTCCGTTTCTCGTCACTTTCTCACTCACCCTTTCCTGTCCTTATTCCTGTCTTCATACAACCTTGTCGCTTTACTATACTTTAGCTTGTATCCTACATATATCTATTTATACTACTCGCAACCTTCCTTCAACTTGCTTGCATCATAGATTTTCTTATGTCATTCTAGAACATCAAGCGAGACATCACATTTTATCTAAATCTTCTTTACTCTCTTAATTAGTCATCTCGATACCTAGAAACCTTAGGTTGGAAGATATGCCACTAGCGATGCCACTATCAATACTGAATCCTAGCATTTCTTGCCTTTTATCTGAAGTATGGACTATTCACAACCTATTGCATTTGAGTATCCCGTATGTTATTCACCTTTTACCTTACTCCCCTTAAAACCTCGTATCATATCTTATATCTCTTTCACGACCTCCTTTCCACATAGGTATAATTCACATACTTAGCTTATCTTAGTGCCCACACATGCCAGAGTTTTCGTGCAACTCATATGATCTCAAATATTACTTCTAATTTTACTTCTCGTTCATTAGCCACGGTAGGTGCCACATTCCTTTGGAATGATTCCAATGTTTTTGTGAGACTATTGTTACACGCCCATTTCCTCTTTCGGTCGTTGTGCTTAGGTTGAAGCCTTCTTCCTTATTGTATACAGTAAAATCGGGAGGGTCCAATTTTCCATCGTTATATCGCCTCGAAGGCTCGAAATCACGGTCGAGTTTCGTCCTTCGATGTCCATCAATGCTCGACCTCGGGACAGTATTAGGTCGACAGTTACAGGAAAAAAATGGGGAGTTCCCAAGGCATGAAGCTAGAGTCGACAAAATCTGTCAGGCTAGTCTGGGCCTGTATCGTGGCATTAGTTAGATGTACCGTCTCCATATCTTTGTAATAAATGCACTTGTACTATGTTGGGATTCCCCCTCTTATATAAAGGGGATGCTTCATTTTTTAAACATTTGTGGCTCCATACTCAATATACAAAGAACATTCTCTCTGCTCTCTAACAGATTCTCTTGATATTATTACTTCATTTATTGCTCGTATATATTGTGTTCTATTCGTTGTTCTTCATTCATTACTTATTATTGGCCATAAAGATCCGCCTTTGATTTATTTATAACTGTTATCCACCATCGACCGCCCCCAATATCTCCCAGCCGAGCTTCAGACTTGACCCTGAGGTCCTCGAACAGGCAAGCTCGAGGCCTCGATTGGCAATGATTCGGTTTGATTAACATCTCGTTTTAAGCTCTTATCTCGTTTCTAAATCTCTCACATAGCATCAACTGCTTAATAACTAGCATAAAAGTAGATCACATATTTTTAGAACCACTAAATAAAATTTAATTGTTATTACCATTTTCACAGTAAACACTTATTTCCTCAACTGGTCTTTCGTTGTAGTACTTAGGGAGAACCTTTAATTCTCGTAAAGCTGTGAGCTTACTACGGACTTATTGATGTCTTTCCTGCCTATAATCATCCGTAGTTGCTTACCTCCATGCCCTTGTGTTTGTAGGGTTTCTTCTAAATTGATATTTTGACTGTATTTCCAGTGGTACTTTTTTTTATCCCCGTAACACTTATACGGTACCTTTAACTACCCCATCTCCTATTTGAATATATCTCAAGTATTATAATGACACTACTGCGAGGCTGACTTCTCCATGTTGGGGTTTACTATATTTATCTTGCATGATCTGCTGATTTGTCTGTTACTTCTAGTCTAGTCGTGATTAGGCTCTTCCTGAATCGACTACTAACTACTAGTCGGTCCATTCTCATATCCTTATTCCGCATAGTCTTTCTTGGGTTATTTCCTTGTCTTAACTTACCTCACGTACTTTCTCCTTATCTATCAATAACATCATAGGCAGGAACCCTGACTTCCATTTTTTTTATGTCGTGCTTATATAACGTTCTAGAATCATAGCATATCTATAACATTTGGATAAGTGCAATGTCATCCCTTTTTCATTTTTATCGCATTATTCATTTAGCATTCCATATTCCCCCCTTTAGGGGAGTACTAAGACTTGGAGTTATGACGACCTGCCTATAGATATTTTTCGTCTTCCTCTTTGGCATCCTTTTACATCATCAATGACCCTTACTTGCCTTGCGGTAATCCTTCTGTACCAAGGATAACAAAATTCCTTACTCGCGATAGTGACACTTAGTGTAACTGGCACATATAGCCCCTTAAGCTTAACTTTGATCATATTGCTTGCTTTAGGGAAGCGTGTCCCGGAATGACTATTCACAGAATTCATCATGGATCTTCTTTTGTTGTCCATTCGATTATTGCCAGAATGCAATCTGAAATTCTCATGATGCTAACTATTATCAAATCACTCAGTTCCTAATTCATGTTTAGTTTATCTTGTTCACCAGTCCATATTGATTTCTATTACTGCGGGGTCTAACTTTTCCTTCTGTTAATCACGTTAGAGTCGCGAACTTATTTCTCAAAATAATGATGTGACTATATGACCTATACTCTTTTGTTGTCTTAAGGCCCATCACCTTCCGTCTCTTTCTTCATTTGACTATAGGTTTTGTAACACTCTACCGTTGTCATCCATATATCACATCTCACTTATAATTCTTCCTTATCTCTCTTCGCATTACTCTGCTAAAATTTTTGCCCATCCCTTTCTTGTGAAAACATCAATAGGAAATTCTTTCACTTTTAGCTTTCCTTGCTTCATTCATCGGCTCTTAGGGTTGCTTAACGTCCTCGCTCTACTAGGGACAAGAGTCACATTAAGGTATTATTTATCTCTTCCAGACTTTCGATGCCTATCTTCTAAATTTTTTGATCATGCTAGTATTCACATCTAATTGTAATATTCTAGAGTGCACCATCTGGGTGTCTCACAAGGAGATCTATTAGCACATTTGCAATATCCTTCGGCAATGTCAACTAACGCAAATAATTCATCCACCATTTTAGGTCACTCTAACCCCAGCCGGATCGTGATATTTTGTCCTTCTCTTAAACCATATCTGTTAGCTCCCATAGGGCATGACTTATTTAGGTGTGGTCGATTCTACATACATCTATTATTGTTGAAGGTAATTCAAAAAGCTTATATCTCCCTTCCTGAATGGTAAATAATGATAATCTTTATTAATTGGGTACCTAGTACCCTTCTTCACCTTGCTTCTTTTGCTTGCTGCAACTTTTGTCTAACTTCCGATTCCGTTATTCCTTTTTACCGCAAGAGTGTGTGAGCACGTGATTTTTGCCTCACATGAATTACTCCAAAAGAATTTCCAAAATTAGGTCTTTTATTTAATTATGTGTTATTCTAGGAATTACGGTGCGATTTTCCTGATTGTTTGCATATGTTTGAGTACATGTTTAATTTTATTAATGCATTAAAAATAGAAAAAAATATAGCATCTGCACTTAGGGTTTGGCTTTACATTTTTGGAATTAATTAATAATTAGGTGTTATACAAAAATAAAAAATTCACAAAAAATAACATATTTTTGTATTTTTAGTCAAATTTTGTGATTTTCTTTTAATTTAGTATTTAATTATTTATGATAATTATTATTTAGAGTTAATTAATATTTTTTAAGCTAATTTGGGTGTTAGAATTTAATTTAGGATTTTAGTTTTAATTTTGAAAAAATAGTTCGGGAAATAAATAGAAAAAGGAAAAGAATTAAATAGAAGAGGGGAAAATAGATTTGGGCCAAAATCCCTAGCCCAAATCAAATACACCCAAAACTCGTCCCAACCCGGTCCGCCCCTTTACCATCCAAACAACGTCGTTTACCAACCATTCATATGAGCCATTGATTTAATTTCATCCAACGGTCTAAAACGCGCCCCATCGCCCATATCCGACCCCGACCCGTTTGCATCAGAGACTGATCCGGTCTCTAATGTATCTAAACGTCGTCATTCCATTTAGTCAAATGATCCAAGTCGTTGATCTCGTTTGATCAAACGGCCTGGATCCAATTCCACCCCCAGTATATAATTATCCAAACAGACCCCAGCCCCCTCAGAACACCCCCTCCTCTCACTTGTCTCACATCGTCTCTTCAAAGACGAGTAACCCTTGTAGCCGCCACCCTTTCCACCATTCTCCAGTGGCGGCGCCGTCCCCAATCCGCCTGAAAACCACACCCCATAACCGTCACAACCTCCTCTTCCCAAATCCATGATCCAATTCCCTCGAACATCCCTAGAACTGTTCGAATCTCGATTTAAAGGGATGAACCCTAGCAGCCGCCACCATTCACCACAGCCTTCCGGCGGCGGCGGCGCCTCTAATCCCTCCCAAATTAACACCCTGAAGTCACCTCACTTCCCTCTTCCCTAATCCACGATCCGTTACCCTCGAATCAAACCAAAACTTGTCGAATAATAAATCTAAGTTTTAAAGCTAAAACTGCAGAGTCAAGATTCGTTGATACTTTAAGCTAATTTTGACTTTATCTGTGTGTTCTTGATAAGAACACACAGTTAAAGTCAAAATTTGGTTTAAAAATTGAAGATTCGAAGGTTTCTTTCAATTACTACTGACCGGTGAGTTTCTGTCCTACTTTTATGTTTATATTTTATTAGTATTATTCTGATGTTCGTCTTTCTCGTCTCTTTTTCTTTTTCTGGTCAATTTCAATTGAAATTCGATCAGTCCTCTGGTATAAATTATTTCTGTTCACTGTTTGTTTCTTTAGATTGGTTTTGTGAATTTGTTTCGTATATTTGGGATATCTGTTTGTTTTAAGACTTTGAAATTGTATCTCGTTTAATCATTTAGTCAGAATAATTAGGATTAGTTCAATAGTTTGGTTTAACTTCTTATTTAATTATGTTGATAAGAATGATTAGTATAAGTTTAAAGTGGTCACATAATCGAGAAGCTTCCATAGTGGTAGGGTTTAGATTTCTTTACCGGAAAATTTAATTCAATAAGGGTTGAGTGGATCAAATTTTTAAATGTTGAAAGGCCATTTTGTGAATCAAAGGGCATTCCCCATTACCTATTTAAGAGTTCATAGAGACTGAGTTCAAGGGGATACAAGAATAATTCTGAAAAATACTGAAAAAGGTAGAGTTTGCAAGACACAAAGTGATAGAATTAGAAGTGAGGAAAAACTGAAACTACTAGGGAAAAAAACTACTACTGTTCCATTGCATTTTTTGCCTTGAATTTTAAAATTTTCCTTTCAAAAATAGTTCTTGATTTTCTTTAGTGTTGAAGAATGATCTGAATTAGTTTCTGAAAGTATTGACCCAAGTTTTTCTACTCAATTACTGTTACATTGATTCATCCGGGAATATTCACTATTTTTTCTAGTTAAATCTGGGCGGTTTTGCTGCTGAACTACTGCTGAATCTTACCCTTTTTACTCTCATTTCCAGGTACATTTTGAATCTTGTCTAATGTGAGGTTTAATTTGAGAATGAAAATACAGAATAGAGTTGAAAGCATAGCAATACTTCCCTTTATGACTCAGTTGTGCTTCATTATAATATTTATGTCTTTAGCAACATGATTCAATATGTATTCTAGTTAATGTATGTTTTAGTTAGTTGAATTAAGTTAATTATATTTGACTTTGGGGATTGTTAAGATGTTGTATTAGAATGTTTAGTCGAACTATATTGTGTCTTAGATTTGTTTAAATTCTGGTTGAAATAAGTACTCATGCCTGTTGAGGATTTCAAATGGATTGATTATAATTGACTGGTGTAATTTAAGGATGGAAGTGATCATACATGATATGCTATCCAAAAAAGTACTATAAGGTGTTATCTTGATGTGATGGATTTGTGTTGGTGATGCATGATTATAAACCAAGTTGAAAGTAGTTTTTTTTTTGTCTTCTTTAGTTGCCCTCTTAGTCTTGCTTGAGATATGTACATAAATTAACGCAATGTTCAATATCTCGTGAAATGAGGTTTTAAACTTTATAGTTTTGAAATTTAGTTTGTTGTTATAAAGGAAGGGTTTAAACACACACACCTAGTTTGTCTTTGAGGAGACTCGATCCTGAGTCTCAGGTCCCAGCAATTGGCCCTACATCTGGTTTGGGCTCTTTTGGAGCCCAATGTCTATTTTCTAATGATGTTTCCCTAAAGGTCTAAGGCATACTTGGCCCAAAGTGTATGGATGTCACATTTAGAAATTCAGTTTTTTTAGTTCAAATAATCAAGGTTCCAAAAGTAAAAAAAAAATGTTAGTTCAGTATGCATGTTTCATATAGTCATGATTAGATTGATTTTGTACCCTAGATCAGATTCTGATGATTGGGCTTAAAGTTGGCCCAACTAACGAAAGTTCCATCTCAAACGCATCATGTGTTCGACTCTTTGGACATCCGTTCTTTATTGAAATCGGATTCGTTCAAACTCGAGCTTGAAAGTAATTCAAATGGTTTCAGATAGCTGTTGTCCTCTGTAACAATTTGTCTTTAAGTTAATTGGTTTTAATAAGACTCTTATTAATTAATAAATAGGGTCGAACTTTTAGTTTGAATTAATTAGAATCCCGTAAAGTTTTTCCTTAATTAACTATTTTTTTAGGGGGATTTGAGGTGAGTCATAATAAATGGTTTATGGCCTTTCGAGCTTTAGTTTGAATAACCTTTCAAAATGGAATCAAGGTGCGTCACGCCAAATAAAATCTCAAATGCGTGGCCCTCATTTAATTCTTCCTTTTAAAATCGTTAGAATTCAAGGTGTGCCGTGCCAAATAAAAAATGACAATTGCATGGCTCTCGCTTAGTTAATATTTTTATTCTTAGAATTCGAAGCGTGCCATTTAGCAAATTTTCTGTGGCCCTCGCAAAGTTGCAAACGCTTAGGTGTTTTAGTCGCGTTATTTTAATAATGTACCTTCCTAAATTCGGGGTGCGCATTTATGTGACCCAAATCCAAATCCTAACAATGTTATATAAAGTGTGTTGCGTACTGCGGGTGCATTTATGTGACGTGGTTCAAAACGCATTTTATGTGACGTTGAATTTTTCCTAAAATTAAATAAAAGCGGTTTAAAGTAAAAATGTGCATAGGTTCTAAAGTGTTTAAAATCAGATAATTAAGTTGAATATAACAGTTGAGCGACCGTGCTAGAACGACAGAACTCGTGAATGCCTAACACCTTCTCCCGGGTTAACAGAATTCCTTACCCAGATTTCTGGTTCGCGGACTGTAATACATAGTCAACCCTTTCCTCGATTCAGGATTTAAACCGGTGACTTGGGACACCATAAATCTCCCAAGTGGCAACTCGGAATCTTTTAATAATAATCCCGTTTCGATTTTCCTTTAATTAGAAAAACTCCCTTATACCCTTCCGTGGGTGTAGGTAAAAAAAGAGGTGTGACAGCTTTCGCGACTCTGTTGGGGAACGAACCCAGAATCTCTGGTTTAGGGTTCAAGAATTTGAGCTTAGAATAACTGTTATATTTGGCTTTATTTATTATCTAGTTTTATTCACATGTTTCGGCCTAATGTGCTAAACATTGCTTTTTACCGCTTTGATATTGTTGAACTATATATAAAATTGCTACGAATCCCTCCTCTCTCTGAATCTTCTAAAACATCTGGGAAGTGTGCACTTCGTGTGACTTCTTTTCTGTTAGAGTCATATCCCAAATTTAGAACGAGGTTCAGACCAGTTGCAAAGCCGGTGAAGCTTCTGTATTCCCGGTACGCTTCCCCCCCCCCCCCCCCGGCTCGAGCTGTCCACTCGGGTAAGCTTGGTTTAGAACAATAAACCCAGGTTTTAAACCTAGTATAACAAAGCCTCATGTCGGATCCCTAGTAGGAACGTTTGTTTGCATCACGTGCATTTGACTTTGGAGACTCAACATAGGGGTTGGGTCTGTCTAGGACAGGTGTACCCGAAATGAAAAAGGACCATTCTGATGCATCTTACTTCTACTTGTGCATTTATTTGCTTCAGATTTGCATGCTGACCGGCTTATAAATAATGGGAAAAGTTGAAAAAAATATCAATGTGAGGGTTAAGTGAGTTCGTCCCCTGTTTTGAAAAACCAATGTCCAAATAGTGCTGAAATTCTGCCGAATTTTTGGGAAAAACAAAATGAACAAAAAAAACTGGTTTTATTTTCAAAAATAGTTGGTTTTGTTTTATTTGCCCGAACTACGCCAGTTTGATTCTCATCGGATGTGGGATACGTAGGCAACCCTCATCGGGTCCAACTTTTCCTTTTTGCAAGAATACCCCAAAAACAACAAAAATTTGATTTGTGTCACAAATAAGTCGGGTGATGCCATTCTTGTTTAAAATAAGTCGAATGTCCCCAAAAAGGGTGCCGGAAGGCTGTTTTTGCAAGAACAACCACATGGGATCATTTTTAATGGTTAGCAGGCATAGCCTTAGAATCTTCTTCCCCGAAGTGCTGAAGGGTCGTATTTGCGAAACCAAGTTTGTTTTTGAAATGAAAAAAAAATTGAAAAATGAAGTTACTTTTTCTTTTTGGGTCAAAATAATCACCTTAATAAATGTGCAGGATGAGCACAAATGAAATTGAACCCTTCACAATCCTTAATAAGATCCCCTGAAAGCTTCATATATGGTGGAATGATCTAGGAAAATGCCGTAGAGAAACAGTGGTAAAAGTTCTGGGAGCCCTCGTCGGACTATTGAATGTCAAGCCAAGGTTGGACATAATTGAAGCTTTAATATCTTTTTGGGACCCGACTCGCAATGTGTTCCGCTTTACTAACTTTGAGCTTACACATACATTAGAGGAAGTTGCGGGTTATGCAGGCCTTAACGGAAACCTTAGAAGTTGATACCCATTGGCACCAAGACCGGTATCCCCCCACAGATTTCTGAATTCGACCGCTTGCATGACAGTCCCATTTTTGTGGCACAGTTGCGAAGTGACCGAGGTGGCCCCACCGGCGTGCTTCCTGAAAAGAAAAATGATACTGATGTGGTCAGAATCCGTTGGTCTCCAGATCAGCGAATAGTCATCGCCTGCTCAATTTATGTGCTTGTTTTCCCTTTATTTGAAGATACTGCTATATTGAGCGACTATCTTCTTTATAGGGTTCTCCTTTCTTGCGCCAATTTCCCTTTACCTCAAAGCTTTCGCCTAAGTCTTTTATTTCCCTTTTCTTTGCTTTTCCATAGTCATGGCTACTGTGCCCACATTCGCTTGCTAAGAAGAGGAGGGTTCTTCCATAGTTTCGCACTCAGTCGGTGGTACACCGCTTGCGTCCGGTGAGCTAACATCGAGGTGCTTTGTCTAGAAGAGGGACTTTACGTTAGAGAAACCTCCCAATGTTTTAGGCTACCGGGAGCATGCGTCGAGATTTATCTCCTCAATAGGGGAGGAGCATCTCGAGGCATTCAGAAAAGACTGCGGATGGGGAAAAAGGTGGTGTTGCAGATACCTTCCCCGGAGGAGAGCATTATGGCCCATGTCAAGGGGTTTTTGAACGTATATACATACTGTCACACCTCCTTTTTCTGCGCCTGCCCCGAAGGGTAAAATACGCGAGGGAGTTTTTTCCAATTTAAGTGACAATATTCGAAATGGGATTATTTATTTAATTCAGCGTCGCCACTTGGGAAAGGTTTGGCTTTTGGTGTCCCAATTCACCGGTTTATCTTGAATCCCAAATCGAGGAAATTTTCGACTTTCCAAATGAAGTCTGCGAACCAGAAATTCTAAGTAAGGAATTCTGTTGACCCGAGGGAAGGTGTTAGGCACCCTCGAATCCCGTGGTTCTAGCACGGTCGCTTAAATTGTTATAATGGCTAAATATCTGATTTAAATACATGTTGTGACTTATGTGCTTTTATTAAGTTTAAACCGCTTTTATTATTATCATTTATTTTTTATAGAATTGCAACGTCGTGAAAATGCATCTCGAACCACGTCACAATCAATGCACCCGTAGTTGTTAACACATTTCGACTCCGTTGAGATTTGAATTTGGGTCACATAAATGCGCACCCGAATTTAAGAATCTAATTTAACTAAGTCACGCCTAAAGAGTCTAACGCATTATTATCTATGGGGAAGGCAGTGAAATTCACTAAACAATCCATCCCAAATTCTAAGTATTTATTATGATCAATTATTGAGGGCCCCGCGATTTGCATTTTTATTTGGCGAGGCTCGTCTCATTATTTTTTTAAAAAGGATAATCTTAGCATGACCACATTTTCTATTTGTTTGTCTCTAAAAAAATAGAAGAAAGAAAATACATGCTAATTAAATTACATGCTTGGCCAACTCCGGGTTCTTATTAATTATCAGATTAATTATCTGCGAGGTGGGGAATTTTGTACCTTATTGAACATGCTTTCAATTTGATAAAAGAAATTGCATACAAGGTAAATAGCATGCTAAGATTACGCTAGACATCTTTCAAGTTTAAATTTAAGCTAACTTTTAACTAGATTAATAGAATTGATTACTAGAAGCTGCTACAAATGGGATTCGGACGTGGTCCTATAAACTGCCTAACGGGATCCGATAAAGTTAAAACTCGGAAGATTAAGACTACATTGTATAACGCTATACATGCAACATATAGCTGAAAGGAAATCTAGTTATCATTATGCCAACCAACTCGTGCATTCCACAAATTGTATGATTATATCATTCGTACAACCAAACAAAATGTAAATCACAATACTTAAACCGACTAAGCTTCAATTGAGTACAAAAAACTAGCTACTGTATTATGCTATTGAGTTACAACCTAACAAGTTGTACAAATCTAACAACATCTACAAAGCTGTAATTACGCAGCAAATGATTGAACTTCTTCACATCTTTCATTTCATGCTTTCACCGTTACAACAATGTGAAATTCTAGTGTGTACCTGGATGTTGAAACTCAAAGAAGAAGAAAAAGGTAGAGAAGTCAGCAGCAGTAACCAGAATGGCAGCAACAACAACAAATACAGTAGCAACAGTAGAGCAGAATCAACCCCAGATGGACAAACCAGAAGTAGCCCAATGAAACAAGTACCCAGTACCCAATCAATCACACTCAGCAGACTCAGTTGAGACTCGAAAATACCAATGTTAATCAACAGGCCGAAATAGGTGAAACCGAAACAACAATGGAAAACAGTTTTCGATTCTCAAACACTCAAAGGATGGACCCTAAGTTTTGACAGAACAAATAGCAGGTTAATGCTAATTTTCAACAGAAAAAGGTGAGGAAAAACAGAGTTTTCAACTTAAATCAAGCAGCAGATATTTTCTTTCTCTATCTCCCTTAATTCTTTTCTCTCTCTTTTTTCTGAACCCTTAATGTCCTCTATCTTTCTTTCCTGTTGGTTTTAAAACCTTCCCCTTTTATAGCCCAAAATCCCCTATTTAAACAGCCTGTTAAAACCCATATAAAACTGACCTCACCCCATGTCCTTTCTGTTTTTCCACTTACAAACTTAAAAGAAAAGCCCTCCCCATGAGATTCCCTGACAAAAACCTCTTTTTCATTATTAAAATGGTTTATCATTTTATTAAACTAAGCAAACATGGGCAGCAGGAATATACCCTGACAGCACATGTTGTCCAATTACCCCTAATTCATTAAAGAACTACAAATTGTCGTGCTTTCTGATTTTCTAAATCTAAAGTGAATAAACAAGGCTAGTAATCTCTATCTTATGTGCACAAACAGGGTCAGCACATCAATATCAATCCAAACTAGGCTTTGGTTCAATTCGAAACTAGCATGAATTCATATGTACATATATTCAGCAGAATCAACTAACAGGAAACTCTGAATCAGGGAATGTCAACAAAACTGGCACCAAACAGTTCGAAGGGAACAAATAACTACAAACAATTAATCGACGAAACTTAATTAATCGACTACGTAGTGTATAACATACGACTGGCAACAAACAATCAGAACCAAACAGGCAAACTTGTGATTTCAATGGTATTGACAAAACAGGGGCTAAAAGGAAACTTAATTAATCGACGAAACTTATCGAATCGATTACATAGCCTGTTATATACTTGAACAATGAACAGAAATAATTCGACCAAATAAAAGGTCTGATTTAGAGAAAAAGAAAAACAAAGCGAAGAAATTGGAAATAAAATCATTCTAAACAACAAACGAACAACAAAACAAACAAACAACAATGGATCAAACGGAAAGAAACAAAAGAATACCTCAAGTAAAGTAGGTGAAACGGACCCGAACTCAGACTCGACCTTTTTGAGGTCGAATGAACCTTAATCAAGTGTTATCAACAGAGAACACTTTGACTAAGGTCTATTAGACCCTCAAACCTCTGCTAATTAGGACAAAAATCCTGATTTCTGGATTTCTAGGGTTCTTGGGGCTCAGATTAGGGGTTCAGGTATTTCTGGTTAGATTCGGACCAAACCAAGCCTGGTTTGGTCACAGGGGAGGTCAGGGGAGTACCTGGCATGGATTTGGGGGGGTTTGGTGTAGGTCGAGGTTTGGTTCGAATCTTCAAATGAAGATTCGAGAATCTAGGGATTGATTCGAACTAAACGGTTTGTGGATTTGGATTCAGGGTGGTTGAGTGGTCCTAGGGTGTTAAGATGGTGGCCGGCGGCGTTGATGCCGCAGGGTTTCAAACGGAAGGGGGCTAAGGCGGCTAGGGTTTAAACCCGGGTCCGTCTCTGAAATGAGAGAGACGGAGGAACAGTGAGATGAGGGGGGTCTGGCTCGGGGGTGCGGGGTGAAAGGGGGTAAGCTTATATACGGGGTGAGTGATTTGATATTGGCCGTTGGATCGCCAATGATCAACGGCCGTGATCTTTCCAATGAAGGGAACAACGTCGTTTGGTCTCATGCTGGGAATGGATCAAGCCGGGTTTCAGTGGGTCGGGTCAGGTAATGGGTAAGAAAGATGGGACGAGGGCCGTCAAATCAACTTTGTTTGAACGGCGGAGATGGGTTGTTCTTGAAACGACGTAGTTTTGGTATCAAACTACATCGTTTGGTGGCCTGGGAGATGGGTCTCTTGGACCGGCTGCCTTGGGCTGCTTTTGGGCCTCGAATTTTCCTAAAGAAACTAGCCCAATCCGATTTTTAGACCAATTTGCACTCCTTTTCTTTTATTTTCTAATTTAAAACACAATACCTAATTAAA